>NC_067140.1:80153408-80265908 GCF_903995435.1 Acomys russatus
GAGAGAGACACACAGAAGGAGACACACACACACACAGGGAGACACAGGGAAAGAGACACATACACAGGAAGAGAAAGACACACGCACAAGGAGACACACACACACACACACACACAAGGAGAGGAAGACACACAAAGAGAGAGACATACACACAAGGAGAGAAAGACACAGAGAGACAGACACACAGGGAAAGACACACACAGAGAGGGGGAGTCAGGACACGAAGAGCAAGGAACCTGTGTATATACAGCTGTCACTCAACCAATATCAATGTGACTTGACTGTGCTCTCTTCTGTCTCTTTATATTCAGCTTTACTCTGTGTACGGCCCATGCCTATAAAAACACAACCAGCTGGAGAAACACCATTCTCTTTGCTGGCCTATAAATCACAGGGACTACCACCAAGCTGGACCTCATTACAGCCAGCCTTGGAAAAGGGGAGAAGGATTCCGTAGCAGGTGCACACTCAGTTCTCATCGCCTGTGATCTGAGCAGAGGTGGGAGGAAGCTCTGAGCCTGAGAAACCCACACAGATAAACAACTTCGGGGACTGATTGTGCCAGATGCAAATGAGCACCCCCTTGTCGGCCACCAGCAGCTCAGTACCTCCTACTTAGAATGGCAGCACTGCCACTTTCCCTGCCTCTGCCCAAGGGTAACCAAGGGGGCTACATTTCCAGCCTCACAAGACTTTCTGGTTGTTGCAGTGACTACAGCCACTCAAGTTAAGCAGCCAGCTTTTAAGAGCCGCCCCCCACTCACCAAGATATGCCAGTGCTACCCAGGTTTCCTGGCCTTCAACAATTGAAACACACGGATAAGTGATCCATGAACCTGCAAAGTTATCCAAGCTTTAGTGTTCAGTCTTGAATTGGAGGTGGCTAAGGTCTGTGTTGTCCTGTGAGTCTCAAAGTGGAGAACTGGGCCAGTAACATCAGTGGAACGCTACGCGTTATTAGAAACAGCAGCACCTGGGATGCACTCCGGTAAGGCTAGATGTCACACAGGATGCTGGGTTAGATTGACTTCCACATCAACAAGGATTTTCAGCATAAACATCCTATGTATTGTTAATGACTACATAAAAAATGCTAAGAGTTTTACCCGCCCACATGAAAATAAACATTATGTAGAAACATGGTAATAACACACTGAACATAGATTTCCTTGGGATGCTTGGCAGTGTTGTTCTTTCTTCTTAAGTTTTGCTTTATTTGACTTGTTGTTATGTATATGGGAGTTTTTCCTGCACGCCTGCATATGTACAGCATGTGTGTGCCTGGTGTCTGTGTGTGGCATGTGTGTGCTGGTGTCTGTGTGTGGCATGTGTGTGCTGGTGTCTGTGTGTGGCATGTGTGTGCCTGGTGTCTGTGTGTAGCACGTGTGTGCCTGGTGTCTGTGTATGGCATGTGTGTGCCTGGTGTCTATGTGTAGCATGTGTGTGCCTGGTGTCTGTGTGTAGCATGTGTGTGCCTGGTGTCTATGTGTAGCTTGTGTGTGCCTGGTGTCTGTGTGTGGCATGTGTGTGCCTGGTGTCTGTGTGTGGCATGTGTGTGCCTGGTGTCTATGTGTAGCATGTGTGTGCCTGGTGTCTGTGTGTGGCATGTGTGTGCTGGTGTCTATGTGTGGCATGTGTGTGCCTGGTGTCTGTGTGTGGCATGTGTGTGCCTGGTGTCTGTGTGTGGCATGTGTGTGCCTGGTGTCTGTGTGTGGCATGTGTGTGCTGGTGTCTGTGTGTAGCATGTGTGTGCCTGGTGTCTGTGTATGGCATGTGTGTGCCTGGTGTCTATGTGTAGCATGTGTGTGCCTGGTGTCTGTGTGTGGCATGTGTGTGCCTGGTGTCTGTGTGGCATGTGTGTGCCTGGGTCTGTGTGTGGCATGTGTGTGCCTGGGTCTGTGTGTAGCACGTGTGTGCCTGGTGTCTGTGTGTGGCATGTGTGTGCCTGGGTATGTGTGTGGCATGTGTGTGCCTGGGTATGTGTGTGGCATGTGTGTGCTGGTGTCTGTGTGTGGCATGTGTGTGCCTGGTGTCTGTGTGTGCCTGGTGTCTGTGTGTGGCATGTGTGTGCCTGGTGTCTCTGTGCGGCATGTGTGTGCCTGGTGTCTGTGTGTAGCATGTGTGTGCCTGGTGTCTGTGTGTGGCATGTGTGTGCCTGGTGTCTGTGTGTGGCATGTGTGTGCCTGGTGTCTCTGTGTAGCATGTGTGTGCCTGGTGTCTATGTGTAGCTTGTGTGTGCCTGGTGTCTGTGTGTGGCATGTGTGTGCTGGTGTCTGTGTGTGGCATGTGTGTGCCTGGGTCTGTGTGTGGCATGTGTGTGCTGGTGTCTGTGTGTGGCATGTGTGTGCCTGGGTCTGTGTGTGGCATGTGTGTGCCTGGTGTCGGTGTGTGGCATGTGTGTGCCTGGGTCTGTGTGTGGCATGTGTGTGCCTGGTGTCTGTGTGTGCCTGGTGTCTGTGTGTGGCATGTGTGTGCCTGGTGTCTGTGTGTGGCTTGTGTGTGCCTGGTGGTCTATGTGTAGCTTGTGTGTGCCTGGTGTCTGTGTGTGGCATGTGTGCCTGGTGTCTGTGTGTGGCATGTGTGTGCCTGGGTGTCCTGGTGTGGTTGGCATGTGTGTACCTGGGTCTGTGTGTGGCATGTGTGTGCCCTGGTTTCTGTGTGTGGCATGTGTGTACCTGGGTCTGTGTGTGGCATGTGTGTGCCTGGTGTCTGTGTGTGCAATGTGTGTGCCTGGTGTCTATGTGTAGCTTGTGTGTGCCTGGTGTCTGTGTGTGGCATGTGTGTGCCTGGTGTCTGTGTGTGGCATGTGTGTGCCTGGTGTCTGTGTGTGGCATGTGTGTACCTGGGTCTGTGTGTGGCATGTGTGTGCCTGGTGTCTGTGTGTGGCATGTGTGTGCCTGGTGTCTATGTGTAGCTTGTGTGTGCCTGGTGTCTGTGTGTGGCATGTGTGTGCCTGGTGTATGTGTGTGGCATGTGTGTGCCTGGTGTCTGTGTGTGGCATGTGTGTACCTGGGTCTGTGTGTGCATGTGTGTGCCTGGTGTCTGTGTGTGGCATGTGTGTACCTGGGTCTGTGTGTGGCATGTGTGTGCCTGGTGTCTGTGTGTGGCATGTGTGTACATGGGTCTGTGTGTGGCATGTGTGTGCCTGGTGTCTGTGTGTGGCATGTGTGTGCCTGGTGTCTGTGTGTGGCATGTGTGTGCCTTGGTGTCTATGTGTAGCATGTGTGTGCCTGGGTCTGTGTGTGGCATGTGTGTGCCTGGGTCTGTGTGTGGCATGTGTGTGCCTGGTGTCGGTGTGTGGCATGTGTGTGCCTGGGTCTGTGTGTGGCATGTGTGTGCCTGGTGTCTGTGTGTGCCTGGTGTCTGTGTGTGGCATGTGTGTGCCTGGGTATGTGTGTGGCATGTGTGTGCTGGTGTCTGTGTGTGGCATGTGTGTGCCTGGTGTCTGTGTGTGCCTGGTGTCGTGTGTGGCATGTGTGTGCCTGGTGTCTCTGTGCGGCATGTGTGTGCCTGGTGTCTGTGTGTAGCATGTGTGTGCCTGGTGTCTGTGTGTGGCATGTGTGTGCCTGGTGTCTGTGTGTGGCATGTGTGTGCCTGGTGTCTGTGTGTGGCATGTGTGTGCCTGGTGTCTGTGTGTGGCATGTGTGTGCCTGGTGTCTCTGTGTAGCATGTGTGTGCCTGGTGTCTGTGTGTAGCATGTGTGTGCCTGGTGTCTGTGTGTGGCATGTGTGTGCCTGGTGTCTCTGTGTAGCATGTGTGTGCCTGGTGTCTATGTGTAGCTTGTGTGTGCCTGGTGTCTGTGTGTGGCATGTGTGTGCTGGTGTCTGTGTGTGGCATGTGTGTACCTGGGTCTGTGTGTGGCATGTGTGTGCCTGGTGTCTGTGTGTGGCATGTGTGTACCTGGGTCTGTGTGTGGCATGTGTGTGCCTGGTGTCTGTGTGTGGCATGTGTGTGCCTGGTGTCTGTGTGTGGCATGTGTGTGCCTGGTGTCTATGTGTAGCATGTGTGTGCCTGGGTCTGTGTGTGGCATGTGTGTGCCTGGGTCTGTGTGTGGCATGTGTGTGCCTGGTGTCGGTGTGTGGCATGTGTGTGCCTGGGTCTGTGTGTGGCATGTGTGTGCCTGGTGTCTGTGTGTGCCTGGTGTCTGTGTGTGGCATGTGTGTGCCTGGGTATGTGTGTGGCATGTGTGTGCTGGTGTCTGTGTGTGGCATGTGTGTGCCTGGTGTCTGTGTGTGCCTGGTGTCTGTGTGTGGCATGTGTGTGCCTGGTGTCTCTGTGCGGCATGTGTGTGCCTGGTGTCTGTGTGTAGCATGTGTGTGCCTGGTGTCTGTGTGTGGCATGTGTGTGCCTGGTGTCTGTGTGTGGCATGTGTGTGCCTGGTGTCTGTGTGTGGCATGTGTGTGCCTGGTGTCTGTGTGTGGCATGTGTGTGCCTGGTGTCTCTGTGTAGCATGTGTGTGCCTGGTGTCTGTGTGTAGCATGTGTGTGCCTGGTGTCTGTGTGTGGCATGTGTGTGCCTGGTGTCTCTGTGTAGCATGTGTGTGCCTGGTGTCTATGTGTAGCTTGTGTGTGCCTGGTGTCTGTGTGTGGCATGTGTGTGCTGGTGTCTGTGTGTGGCATGTGTGTGCCTGGGTCTGTGTGTGGCATGTGTGTGCTGGTGTCTGTGTGTGGCATGTGTGTGCCTGGGTCTGTGTGTGGCATGTGTGTGCCTGGTGTCGGTGTGTGGCATGTGTGTGCCTGGGTCTGTGTGTGGCATGTGTGTGCCTGGTGTCTGTGTGTGCCTGGTGTCTGTGTGTGGCATGTGTGTGCCTGGTGTCTGTGTGTGGCATGTGTGTGCCTGGTGTCTATGTGTAGCTTGTGTGTGCCTGGTGTCTGTGTGTGGCATGTGTGTGCCTGGTGTCTGTGTGTGGCATGTGTGTGCCTGGTGTCTGTGTGTGGCATGTGTGTGCCTGGGTCTGTGTGTGGCATGTGTGTGCCTGGTGTCGGTGTGTGGCATGTGTGTGCCTGGGTCTGTGTGTGGCATGTGTGTGCCTGGTGTCTGTGTGTGCCTGGTGTCTGTGTGTAGCATGTGTGTGCCTGGTGTCTGTGTGTGGCATGTGTGTGCCTGGTGTCTGTGTGTAGCATGTGTGTGCCTGGGTCTGTGTGTGGCATGTGTGTGCCTGGTGTCTGTGTGTGGCATGTGTGTGCTGGTGTCTGTGTGTAGCATGTGTGTGCCTGGTGTCTGTGTGTGGCATGTGTGTGCCTGGTGTCTGTGTGTGGCATGTGTGTGCCTGGTGTCTCTGTGTAGCATGTGTGTGCCTGGTGTCTGTGTGTAGCATGTGTGTGCCTGGGTATGTGTGTAGCTTGTGTGTGCTTGGTGTCTGTGTGTGGCATGTGTGTGCCTGGTGTCTCTGTGTAGCATGTGTGTGCCTGGTGTCTGTGTGTGGCATGTGTGTGCTTGGTGTCTGTGTGTGGCATGTGTGTGCCTGGTGTCTATGTGTAGCTTGTGTGTGCCTGGTGTCTGTGTGTGGCATGTGTGTGCTGGTGTCTGTGTGTGGCATGTGTGTGCCTGGGTCTGTGTGTGGCATGTGTGTGCTGGTGTCTGTGTGTGGCATGTGTGTGCCTGGGTCTGTGTGTGGCATGTGTGTGCCTGGTGTCGGTGTGTGGCATGTGGTGGTGCCTGGGTCTGTGTGTGGCATGTGTGTGCCTGGTGTCTGTGTGTGTGCCTGTGTCCTGTGTGTAGCATGTGTGTGCCTGGTGTCTGTGTGTGGCATGTGTGTGCCTGGTGTCTGTGTCGTGTGGCATGTGTGTGCCTGGTCTGTGGTGTGGCATTGTGTGTGCCTGGTGTCGTGTGTGGCATGTGTGTGCCTGGTGTCTGTGTGTGGCATGTGTGTGCCTGGTGTCCTGTGTGTAGCATGTGTGTGCCTGGGTCTGTGTGGCATGTGTGTGCCTGGGTCTGTGTGTGGCATGTGTGTGCCTGGTGTCGGTGTGTGGCATGTGTGTGCCTGGGTCTGTGTGTGGGCATGTGTGTGCCTGGTGTCTGTGGGTGCCTGGTGTCTGTGTGTAGCATGTGTGTGCCTGGGTCCTGTGTGTGGCATGTGTGTGCCTGGTGTCGTGTGTGGCATGTGTGTGCCTGTGTCTGTGTGTGGCATGTGTGTGCCTGGTTGTCTAGTTAGCTTGTGTGGTGCCTGGTGTCTGTGTGTGGCATTGTGTGCCTGGTGTCTGTGTGTGGCATGTGTGTGCCTGGTGTCTGTGTGTGGCATGTGTGTGCCTGGGTCTGTGTGTGGCATGTGGTTGCCTGGTGTCTTTGTGTGGCATGTGTGTGCCTGGTGTCTGTGTGTAGCATGTGTGTGCCTGGGTCTGTGTGTGGCATTGTGTGCCTGGTGTCTGTGTGTGGCATGTGTGTGCCTGGTGTCTGTGTGTAGCATGTGTGTGCCTGGTGTCTCTGTGCGGCATGTGTGTGCCTGGTGTCTGTGTGTGGCATGTGTGTGCCTGGTGTCTGTGTGTAGCATGTGTGTGCCTGGTGTCTGTGTGTGGCATGTGTGCCTGGTGTCGTGTGTAGCATGTGTGTGCTGGTGTCTGTGTGTGGCTGTGTGTGCTGGTGTCTGTGTGTGGCATTGTGTGCCTGGTGTCTGTGTGGCATGTGTGTGCTGGTGTCTGTGTGTCATGTGTGGCCTGGGTATGTGTGTGGCATGTGTGTGCTGGTGTCTGTGTGTGCATGTGTGGTGCCTGGTGTCTGTGTGTGGCATGTGTGTGCCTGGGTATGTGTGTGGCATGTGTGTGCTGGTGTCTGTGTGTGGCATGTGTGTGCCTGGTGTCTGTGTGTAGCATGTGTGTGCCTGGGTATGTGTGTGGCATGTGTGTGCTGGTGTCTGTGTGTGGCATGTGTGTGCCTGGTGTCTGTGGTGGCATGTGTGTGCTGGTGTCTGGTGTAGCATGTGTGTGCCTGGGTATGTGTGTGGCATGTGTGTGCCTGGTGTCTGTGTGTAGCATGTGTGTGCCTGGGTCTGTGTGTGGCATGTGTGTGCTGGTGTCTGTGTGTAGCATGTGTGTGCCTGGGTATGTGTGTGGCATGTGTGTGCCTGGTGTCTGTGTGTAGCATGTGTGTGCCTGGGTCTGTGTGTAGCATGTGTGTGCCTGGTGTCTGTGTGTGGCATGTGTGTGCCTGGTGTCTGTGTGTGGCATGTGTGTGCTGGTGTCTGTGTGTAGCATGTGTGTGCCTGGGTATGTGTGTGGCATGTGTGTGCCTGGTGTCTGTGTGTGGCATGTGTGTGCCTGGTGTCTGTGTGTGGCATGTGTGCTGGGTGTCTGTGTGTGGCATGTGTGTGCCTGGTGTCTGTGTGTAGCATGTGTGTGCCTGGGTATGTGTGTGGCATGTGTGTGCTGGTGTCTGTGTGGCATGGGTGTGCCTGGTGTCTGTGTGTGGCATGTGTGTGCCTGGGTATGTGTGTGGCATGTGTGTGCCTGGTGTCTGTGTGTAGCATGTGTGTGCCTGGGTCTGTGTGTAGCATGTGTGTGCCTGGTGTCTGTGTGTAGCATGTGTGTGCCTGGTGTCTGTGTGTAGCATGTGTGTGCTGGTGTCTGTGTGTGGCATGTGTGTGCCTGGTGTCTGTGTGTGGCATGTGTGTGCCTGGTGTCTGTGTGTGGCATGTGTGTGCCTGGTGTCTGTGTGTGGCATGTGTGTGCTGGTGTCTGTGTGTGGCATGTGTGTGCCTGGGTATGTGTGTGGCATGTGTGTGCCTGGTGTCTGTGTGTGGCATGTGTGTGCCTGGTGTCTGTGTGTGGCATGTGTGTTCCTGGGGTCTGGAAAAGTCAGGAGAGGCCATTGGACCCTCTAAAACTATAGTTACATGGAGTTGTGAGTCACCCTGTAAGTTCTGGAAACTTCAGGCTGCTTGCTGTTCTTGCAGAGGACTTAGCTTAAAGGGAAGCTCAGCTGTGTTTTAATGGGCTTCTGGGTGATCCTGATTCATGCTGAGGGCTGACACCTGTAGCTCTCAGCTTAGCTTCCTATCTTGTCTAAGGTCCAAGAAAGAGTTAATTCTGTTGTGTCTATCTCAGTGATTGGATTAAAAAAAAAGATGTATCTGTAATCTAAACTATTTTTTAAAACTCAAGTCAGAGCTAAATAGCTCATTATATAGTTTATATCTAATTCATGTTTGTCAGAGCCCCACTTACAGAACCTTAAGAATTGGCCTCCTGTCCAGATACAAATGAGTGTCCTGCTTTGTGGTGACTCTGCCTTTTGCAGCTCACTGCTGCCACCTGGGAGCCCAGACCACACAGATGGTCAGGCCCTCTGTTGGGGGCTCATGGTGAGATTGGGGTGTGGTACTCTTGGTCTTTGCTGCTGCTACTCAACAGTGTCTATTGGGTTCTTTTGGCTGTGAGAATCTGCCCAAGTCTTCTGCCAACTGGATAACGTGATAGTTAAATGATCTGCCCCAGGCTGTCCTTTATAGCAGACTGCCTCCTTTTTAAAGATTTAAAAGCATCAGGATTATAATATAATTACATTGCTCCCCTCCCTTTCTTCCTCCAGATCTTTTCATATACTACTCCTTGCCCCCATTCAAATTCATGGCCTCTTTTCATATTAATTGTCATTACATGCATATATGCAAATGTATACCACACACATATATTCCTAAATATAAACTTCTCAGTCTGTATAGTATTAATTGTACATGTTTTCAGGGCTGACCATTCGGTGTTGGATAGCCAGGTGGTGTACTCTATTCCTTCCACTCTCAGCGTTCCTTAGTGACCTGTGGTTCTTTGTGTAGGGTTGAGGCCTTGTGGGTCTTTCCTCCATGTACTTTGGTTTGTCTATTGATGTCATCCTTGTTTTGCTCATGTTTGGGCAGTCATGTTGGTGAGATTTGATGGAGTGTAGCTCCTGACATCCTAGGAGACACAGTCTCTCAAGCCCATCTTCCCTCCCCTCCCTACCCAATTCTCCCATTTGTGTCTCCCCTGCCCCTTGTCTAGTCACAAAATCTATTCCCTTTATCCCATGAGGGAGGTACACACATACCCTATCCCCAGTCCTTCCCTCTGTTCTTAACCTCTCTGGGTCTATGGATTGTAGCTTGGTTATCATCTACTTAACAATATCAAAATATAAACAAATACATACCATATTATCTTTCTGGGTCTGGATTATCCTACTCAAGATGGTATTTTTCTAGTTATATTCATTTGCAGGCAAATTTCATGTCATTAAAAAAAAAAAAGTAGAGTAATACTCCACTGTGTAACTGACATTTTATATATCAATTCTCTTGTTGAGGGACCTTTAGGTTTTTCTAATTTCTGGCTATTATAAATACAGTAGCAATGAACATGATCGAGCAGGTATCTCAATCAGGTACCTTTGTGCTAGGATGAAGCATCCTTTGGGCACATGCTCAAGAGTGGTGTAGCTGGATCTTGAGGAAGATCAATTCCCATCTTCCTGAGGGGTCACCATCCTGATTTGCATAGTGGCTGAACAAATTTGCACTCCCACTTACTTTGTTTGTTCCTCTTATGCCACATCTTCACCAGCATGAGCTGTCACTTGTGTTATTAACCTTAGCCATTCGGACAGGTGTAAGATGGCATCTCAGAGTCGTTTTGATTTGCATTTCTCTGGTGGCTAAGGATGTTGGACATTTCTTTAAGTGTTTCTTAGCCCTTTGAGAGCCCTCTGTTAAAAATTCTCTCTTTAGATCTGGTTCCCATTTTAAAATGGGAACATTTGGGTTTTTTTTTGAGATCTCTACTCTTGAGTTCTTTACATATTTTGGATATTAGTCTTCTATCAGATGTAGAGTTGGAAAAAAAAGTCTCTTCCTATCCTGTAAGCTACCGCTTTCCCGAATGAAGGTGTCCTTTGCCTTAGAAAAGCTTTTCAGTTTCATGAGGTCCCATTTATTAATTGCTGATATTAGTGTCTGTATTAATGGGGTTCTTTTCAGAAAGTCTTCTGTGCCAACGAAGTCAAGGCTATTCTCCAATTTCTCTTCTGTCAGGTTCAGTGTATCTGGTTTTATATTATAGTCTTTGATTCATTTGGAGTTGAGTCTTGTGCAGGGTGATAATTAGGGATCTATCTGAATTCTTCTGCATGTAGACATCTAGTTTGACTTGCACCATTTGTTGAAGATGCTGTCTTTTCCTCCCCCTTGTGTGTATTTCTGGCTTCTTTATTAAAAAAACATCAGATGTCCATAGGTTTGTAGATTTATGTCTGGGTCTTCAATTCGATTCTGTCAATCAACATCTCTGTTTTTATACCAATACCATGCTGTTATCAATGCTATGGCTTTGGAATATAACTTGAACTTTGGAATGGTGGCACCTCTGGCACTTTTGCTGTTCAGGATTGTCTTAGCTATCTTGAGTTTTTTGTTTTTCCATGTGAAGCTGAGAATTGTTCTTTCAAAATCTCTGAAGAATTGTGTTGGAATTTGATGGGCATTGCATTGAATCTGTAGATTGCTTTGGAAGGATGGTCAATTTTACTATCTTAATCCCACTGATTCATGAGCATGGGAGACCGTTCCATCTTCTGATATCTTCTTCAATTTCTTTCTTCAAAAGGATTTATTTATTTATTTTTCTTTAAGGACATCTATTATCTTCATAAAGCTGTCTTAAGGTCTTTTTTTCTTCCCTTCAGCTGTGTTGGAATATTCACCATCTGCTGTGGTTGGGTTGTTGGGTTCTGGTTCCTTGGCATGAGTCTGTAATATATCTTAAGGTCTGGACTTACAATTACCCAGCATTGTTCTTTTTGCTCAGAATTGTTTTGGCTATCCAGGGTCTTTTGTGGTTCCATATAAATTTTAGGGTACCTTGTTTCTATTTCTGTGAGGAGTAAGATGGGGATCTTGATTGAGATTGCATTGAATCTATAAATAACTTTTGATAAAATGGTTGGTTTCAAGATATTAACCCAACCAGGCTATTTCTTTCCTTTTTCTAGGATTTTTCTTCAGAGATTTAAATTTTTCATTGTAGGTGTCCTTCATGCCCTTGGCTAGGTTTTACTTTCTTTTGAGGCTATTGTGGTGGGAAATGTGTTCACATTCTTCTTTTCTGCATGTTTGTTGGTGGTGTATAGAGAGGCTATCAATTTGTGTCAGTAGGTTCTATATCCTACCATGTTGCTGATGCCTTAGAACTATTAGTTTGTATAACAGCAATAATGGTAATAGCAGCCAGCATTTATTGAGTGCTTACTAGATACCAAGCATTTAGTAGTATATTTTCTATAATTTAAATATGTTCCCTAAAGCGTATGGGGTTTAACACCTGATGTACCAACAATGTTATAGAGTGGGATATTTGGAATGTGCTCAGTTCATGAGATTTTTGGCCTCGTGAAAAGATTAATGCTAGAAATAAATGAAGCTGAGGCTACACTTTCGCTGCCTGGCCTTTGTGGCATCTTCCCCTGAGTTATAACACGGCAACATCTGATGATGTCATATGAGAATTATGTTTTCTTTTTTAATTACTCAGGCTCTGGAATTCTGCTATCACAGCTCAAGATAAGGCAGCCTCACTCTTCAAGAACTCTTCAGGACAATCCTGTGGAGTCGGGGAATTGTCCCTCATGTTGAAGCAATAAGCTAAGACTTGTCAAGGGCTTGTAACTTGTCCATAGTCTCAGCTAGCCAATGGAAGGGCTAAGACTTGAACTCTATTTGACCAACTCCACAGCAGTGCAGGACCACAATTGATTCCCCTTTGGCATAAAGTTCCATGAGAGAATCAGTGCTTCACTGAAGGCACTGTGGCAAATTGAAGGAGGGTCAGTGATTATGAAAGGTTTTCCTGCTCGGAGAAGGAACAAGACAAGGGTGGTCTCTCTCACACTCATTTTTAATATATTTGGAAATCCAAACAAATGCAATAAGACAAGAAAGGGAAATAAAAAGTATACAAATTGGAAGAAAGCAACAAAACTACCTTTGATCATGTATAAATGATCATCTACAACCATGAAAACAAAAGAAGAAATGTGTACTGACCTAATATAGCAAGGTTACTGGACACATGCTTAGAACACAAGGTCTTACATAGTTGCAACAGACAAGGAGAAATTGAAATTAAAATGTATTGTCATTATATTTATAATCACCTAAATGAAATTCTTAGCTTTTAAAGACTTATGGAATCTATTTTAAAAAACACTAGATTTTGTATTTTGTATTGATATCATGTTAAAAATAAAAGATAGAGAATCTTCCCTTAAAATTAGAGTAGAACATGGAAGACAAGGAAAAGCAGAAATTAAAAAACGCATAATTGGCACAGATGCTATGGAAAGCTGAGTTTTCTGGGGCTTGTCATCTCTGCCTGGCATCCAAACTCCCTGCCTCTTATGGAGCCTGTGTAGTGCAGCGACAAGCAATGCCATATATCCCTTTGTCTGATGTCAGTGAACCATGGCATAGACCTAACAATTAACCAACCAGACAACTTTTTTGACCTCTGCACATAATGTTACTTAATGTTTTTACTGTGTTACTTGCTGTTTGAGGTAGTTGAGGTGATGTTTCTTAATATTTGCAGTGATAATGCTCATTGCACATTTGCCCCAAATGTAATAAAAGTGACTCCTTGACTTTAGCATTTTGCTGTGGAACTGTACATACACCAAATAAGCTAATCCATCATGATGAATTATTTTGTTACCGTTTTACTATAACTAGGTCACCCTTATTATAATTTAGACTCTTATATTTTTGTATAATAAAAAACCACTTGTCTAATAGAGGAAGGTCTGAGCAAAACACTGTGTAGAAGGCTATTTCAATATAAGCAGAAAACAAAATGACATATTACAAGAACAAAAATAAATACAGATAAAAGCTGCTAGAAAAAGCTAAATAATACACATAAACACTATACATAAATAAACAATTAGATATTGTATTAATTCAGTCTTTGAAAACTACAAAGAATGTATGCTTGTATTGGGCATTTCTGAGTGTAGAGATGGTTAGTTGTAAACAGTAGATTTAAAATGCCTTAAGGAACTATAACACTGCCCTTCCTTAAAAGGCTTTCTAAGTCTGAGTGAATAATTACCCTTAAGATAAAATGTTATCCAATACCTCTGTTGTTCCTCAGTGAGGTGTGGACATGTCAACTAGGCTGAAATAGAGGAGCACATGTGCAAGGCATATATGAAGAAAACCTTCCAAACATATATGACTAAACTGAGAATTAAAGAAAATGAGAGACATCCCATATTGGTGGACAAGAAGACTCAATGTTTGTCAAGATGTCAGTTTTTACCAGTATGGTCAATAGTTTTAAAGCTGCCAATAAACTATAGCAAGTTATTTTGTGGCTATAAACTTACCAGTTCTAAAATGTATGTAGAGCTGAGCGTGGTGGCGCACGCCTTTAATCCCAGCACTCAGGAGGCAGAGGATGGCAGATCGCTGTGAGTTTGAGGCCAGCCTGGTCTACAAAGCGAGTCCAGGACAGCCAAAGCCACACAGAGAAACCCTGTCTTGAAAAAAAAGACTGAAATGTATGTAGAAACCTAAAGATCCAGAATAACCAATACAGTATTGAAGGACAAGATCAGAGGGCCTGCCTCGGAGACACACCTTAAAGTCACACCAATGGAAACACTATCTGTGAAAGAATAGACAACAAGACAAGACAGAACAGGATAGAGTTCAGAAACAGGGTTTAAGACAAAAGAAAGGAAAATGGATCATTTTAACAAACAAATGATGCTGGAACAACAGGAAAACAGCATGCTAAAATAATTTAGGAAGCTCTAGTGCAAGAAGTTTTTGCTTTTTATTGGAATAAGTTGCAGACATGATACCTGATACAGACTAAATGTCTATGCCATCTCCAAAATTCATGTTCTTTTAAAAAAATTAATTAGCTTTACATCCCAATGGGAAGTTCCCCTCCCTCCTCTCCTCCCAGTCCCTCCCTCTCCCCTCCCCTCCTTCCTCTCCTCCCAGTCCCTCCCTCTTCCCTCCCCTCTTTCCTCTCCTCCCAGTCCCTCCCTCTCCCCTCCCTTCCCTCCTCTCCTCCCAGTCCCTCCCTCTCCCCTCCCTTCCCTCCTCTCCTCCCAGTCCCTCCCTCTCCCCTCCCTTCCCTCCTCTCCTTCCAGTCCCTCCCTCTCCCCTCCCTTCCCTCCCTTCCCTCCTCTCCTTCCAGTCCCTCCCTCTCCCCTCCCCTTTTTCCTCTCCTTCCAGTCCCTCCCTCTCCCCTCCCCTCCCTCCTCTCCTCCCAGTCCCTCCCTCTCCCCTCCCTTCTTTCCTCTCCTCCCAGTCCCTCCCTCTTCCCTCCCCTTTTTCCTCTCCTTCCAGTCCCTCCCTCTCCCCTCCCTTCCCTCCTCTCCTCCCAGTCTCTCCCTCTCACCTCCCCTCTTTCCTCTCCTCCCAGTCCCTCCCACTCCCCTCCCTTCTTTCCTCTCCTCCCAGTCCCTCCCTCTCCCCTCCCCTCCCTCCTCTCCTCCCAGTCCCTCCCTCTCCCCTCCCCTCTTTCCTCTCCTCCCAGTACCTCCCTCTACCCTCCCTTCTTTCCTCTCTCCTCCCAGTCCCTCCCTCTCCCCTCCCCTCTTTCCTCTCCTCCCAGCCCTCCTCCTCCCCCCTCTTTCCTCTCCTCCCAGTCCCTCCCTCTCCCCTCCCCTCCTTCCTCTCCTCCCAGTCCCTCCCTCTTCCTTCCCCTCTTTTCTCTCCTCCCAGCCCCTCCCTCTCCCCTCCCCTCTTTCCTCTCCTCCCAGTCCCTCCCTCTCCCCTCCCCTCTTTCCTCTCCTCCCAGTCCCTCCCTCTCCCCTCCCCTCTTTCCTCTCCTCCCAGTCCCTCCCTCTCCCCTCCCTTCCCTCCTCTCCTCCCAGTCCCTCCCTCTCCCCTCCCCTCTTTCCTTTCCTTCCAGTCCCTCCCTTCCCTCCTCTCCTCCCAGTTTCTCCCTCTTCCTTCCCCTCTTTTCTCTCCTCCCAGCCCCTCCCTCTCCCCTCCCCTCTTTCCTCTCCTCCCAGTCTCTCCCTCTCACCTCCCCTCTTTCCTCTCCTCCTAGTCCCTCCCTCTCCCCTCCCCTCCCTCCTCTCCTCCCAGTCCCTCCCTCTCCCCTCCCCTCTTTCCTCTCCTCCCAGTCCCTCCCTCTTTTCTCCCCTCTTTCCTCTCCTCCCAGTCCCTCCCTCTCCCCTCCCCTCTTTCCTCTCCTCCCAGTCCCTCCCTCTCCCCTCCCCTCTTTCCTCTCCTCCCAGTCCCTCCCTCTCCCTCCCCTCTTCCCTCCCTCTCCCAGTCCCTCTCTCCCCTCCCCTCTTTCCGTTTCCGTCCGTCCTCCCTTCCCTCCTCCCTCCCAGTTTCTCCCTCTTCCTTCCCCTCTTTTCTCTCCCCCACCCCTCCCTCTCCCCTCCCCTCTTTCCTCTCCTCCCAGTCCTCCCTCTCCCTCCACCTCCCCTCTTTCCTCTCCTCCGAGTCCCCCCCCCTCTCCCCTCCCCGCCCTTCTTCTCCTCCCAGTCCATCCCTCTCCTCCCTCCCCTCTTCCTCTCCTCCCAGTCCCTCCCTCTTTTCTCCCCTCTTTCCTCTCCTCCCAGTCCCTCCCTCTCCCCTTCCCTCTTTCCTCTCCTCCCAGTCCCTCCCTCCCCTCCCCTCTTTCCTCTCCTCCCAGTCCCTCCCTCTCCCCTCCCCTCCCTCCTCTCCCTCCAGTCCCTCCCTCTCCCTCCCATCCCTCCTCTCCTCCCAGTCCCTCCTCTCCCCTCCCCTCTTTCTCTCCTCCCAGTCCTCCCTCCCCTCTCCCTCTTTCCTCTCCTCCCAGTCCCTCCTCCTCCCTCCCCTCTTTCCTCTCCTTCAGTCCCTCCGTCTCCCTCCCCCTCCTCCTCTCCTTCCAGTCCCTCCCTCTCCCCTCCCTCTTTCCTCTCGCTCCAGTCCGCTCACTCTCCCCTCCCCTCTTTCCTCTCTTCCCAGTTCCTCCCTCTCCCCTCCCCTCTTTCCTCTCTTCCCAGTCCCTCCCTCTCCCCTCCCCTCTTTCCTCTCCTCCCAGTCCCTCCCTCTCCCCTCCCCTCTTTCCTCCCAGTCCCTCCCTCTCCCCTCCCCTCTTTCCTCTCCTCCCAGTCCCTCCCTCTTCCCTCCCTCTTCTCCTCTCCCCTCCCCTCCTCTCTCCCCAGTCCCTCCCCTCTTTTCTCTTTGTGCCCACGCCCTTTCTTCTCAGAGAAGGGGAGACTTCCCATGGGTATCAACCTGCCTTGGCATAACAAGCAGGACTGGCTGCATTTTCTTCTATTGAGGCTAGACAAGGCTGTCCAGTTAGGGGAAAGGGAAACAAAGGCAGGCAGCAGAGTCAGAGGCAGCCCCTGTTCTTGCTGTTAGAGGCCCCCCCTGTTCTTGCTGTTAGAGGCTCCCCATGAGGACAAAGTTGTGCATCTGTTACATGTGTCGGGGGAGGGGGCTAGGACTGTGCCATGGATGATCACTCAGTAGGTCAGTCTGTGTGAGCTCCTACTGGCCCAGGTTAGTTGATTCTGCAGGGTTCCTTTTGGTGTCCTTGACCTCTCTGGCTCTTTCAATCCTTCCTCCTCCTCTTCTATGAGATTCCCTGAGCTCCTCCTAAGGCTTGGCTGTCGGTCTCTGCATTGGTTTCCATCAGCTGCTGAATGAATCCACTGAGAGGACTATTATACTAGCATCCTGTCTGCAAGTAGAGCAGAATATTATTAATAGTGTCAGTAGTGGACTCTCTCATGGCATGTGACTCAAATTGGGCCAGTCTTTGATTGACTGTGCCAAAGGTTTTATGTGTGGGTTGGTGTCCTCCTCCCTCCACTGGAAGACCAACCTGGCTACAGGAGGTGGCTACTTCAAGCTCCATATTCCCTGCTGCTAGGAGTCTCAGCTAACTAAGGTCAACACCATAGACTCCCTGGAGCCTCCCCAGTCCAAGAGATGCCCCCCAACCCATTTGAGTTCTGTCTCCAAGCCCTGCCCTCCTTTCTCACACATAATCCCCACCTCCATTCCTCTCCTCATCTCCTTTCTCATCCAGTTCCCTCCCTCCATCTATACAGATGTCTATTTTACTTCCACTTCTGAGTGAGATTCGAGCATCCTCCTTTGGGCCCTCCTTGTTAATTAGCTTCTTTGGGTCTGTGGATTGTAGGATAGTTGCTATCCTGTACTTTATGGCTAATATTCACTTATACATAAGTACATACTATGCGTGCCTTTATGGGTCTGGGTTACCTCATTCAGGATGATCATTTCTAGTTCCATTCCTTTGTTTGCAAATTTCAAGATTTTCTTGCTTTTAATAGCTGAGTAGTATTCCATTGTGTAAATGTACCACATTTTCTTATCCATTCTTTGATTGAGGGACATCTAGGTTAGTTCCAGTTTCTGGCTACTATGCATAGAGTTGCTATAAACATAGTTGAACAAATGTTCTTGTGGTATGGTGGAACATCCTTTTGGATATATGCCCAGGAGTGGCATAGCTGGGTCTTGAGGTAGAACTATTTCCAATTTTCTGAGAAACTGCCAGATTGATTTCCAAAGTGATTGTACAAATTTGCACTCCCACCAGCATTGGAGGAGTGTTCCCCTTTCTCCACATCCTTGCCAGCATGTGCTTTCACTTGAGATTTTTATCTTAGCCATTCTGACAGTGTAAGATGCAATCTCAGAGTTGTTTTGATTTGCATTTCCCTGACGACTAAGGACATTCACTGATCACTTCTTTAAGTGTTTTTTGGCCATTTGATATTCTTCTGTTGAGAATTCCCTCTTTAGCTCAGTACCCCATTTCTTTTTTTTTTTAATTTTTTTATTAATTTATTCTTGTTACATCTCAATGTTTATCCCATCCCTTGTATCCTCCCATTCTTCCCTCCCTCCCATTTTCCCATTATTCCCCTCCCCTATGACTGTTCCTGAGGGGGATTACCTCCCCCTGTAGATGCTCATAGGGTATCAAGTCTCTTCTTGGCAACCTGCTTTCCTTCCTCTGAATGCCACCAGGTCTCCCCCTCCAGGGGACATGGTCAAATGTGAGGCAACAGAGTACATGAGAAAGTCATATCCCACTCTCCACTCAACTGTGGAGAATGTTCTGGCCATTGGCACGAAAGCCTTCACTTACCAAGAAACTGGGACAGAGGGGAGGACATCCTATTGGGACTCTAGATGAGAGAAGCAAGGGAGAATAGCAAAGTAGAAGAATCCAGAGGGCCCTAGAAACCTACAGGTAGAACATTATGATAGGCAGATTTGGGCCCAGGGGTCCCGCTCAAACTATGGCACCAGCCAAGGACAATACAGGCGGTAAACTTTAAACCCCTACCCAGATCTAGCCAATGGTCAGTACCCCATTTCTTAATTGGGTTATTTGGCTTGTTGCTGTTTAATTTCTTGAGTTCTTTATGTATTTTGGATATTGGCTCTCTGTTGGATATAGGGTTGGTGAAGATCTTTTCCCATTCAGTAGGTTGTGGTTTTGTTCTATTTACAGTGTCCTTTGCTGTACAGAAGCTTTTTTGTTCCATGAGGTCTCAATTATTAATTGTTGATCTTAGTGACTGAGCTGTTAATTCAGGAAGTTTTCTCCTGTACCAATGAATTGAAGGCTCTTCCCTACTTTTTCTTGTATTAGATTTAGTGCATCCAGTTTTATGTTGAAGTCTTTAATTTACTTGGACTTGAGTTTTTTGCGGAGTGATGAATACAGATCTATTTGCATTCCTCTACATGCAGACATCCAATTAGACCAGCACCATTTGTTGAAGATATTATCTTTTTTCCATTGTATGGTTTTGACTTCTTTGTCAACAATCAAGTGTCTGTAGGTGTGTGGGTTTATTTCTGGGTCTTCAATTCGATTCCATTGATCAATCTGTCTGGTTCTATGCAGTTTTTATTACAATTGCTCTGTAGTACAGCTCGAAATCAAGGATGGCGATACCTCGAGAAGTTCTTTTATTGTGCAGGATTGTTTTAGCTATCCTGGGTTTTTATTTTTCCATATGAAGTTGAAAATTGTTCTTTCAAGGTCTGTAAAAATTGTGTTGGCATTTTGGTGGGAATTGCATTGAATCTGTAGATTGCTTTTGCTAAGATGTCCATTTTTACTATGTTAATGCTACTGATCCACAAGCATGGGAGATCTTTCCATCTTCTGATATCATCTTCAATTTCTTTCTTCAGAGACTAGAAATTCTTGTCATGCAGGTCTTTCACTTGATTGATTAGAGTTAAACCAAGGTATTTTATATTATTTGTGGCTATTGTGAAGGGTGCAATTTCCCTAATTTCTTTTTCATCCTATATATCATTTGTATGAAGGAAAGATACTGACTTTTTTGAGTTAATTTTGTTTCTAGCCACTCTGCTAGAGGTGTTTACCATTCGTTGGAGTTTCAGGTAGAATTTTGGGGGCTACTTTATGTACTGTCTGCAAATAGCGATACTTTGACTTCTTTCCGATCTGTACTCCCTCCATGTCCTTTAGTTGTCTTATTGCTCCAGCTAGAACTTCATATACTGTATCAAATAGATATGGAGAGAGCGGGCAGCCGTGCTGTGTCCCTGAAATTAGCAGAATTGCTTTAAGTTTCTCTCCATTTAATTTGATGTTGGCTATTGGCTTGCTGTATCTTGCTTTTGTTGTGTTTAGGTATGCACCTTGTATCCCTGATCACTCCAGTGCTTTTGACATGAAGGGATGTTGGATTTTGTTAAAGACTGTTTCAGCATCTAATGAGATGCTTATGTTTTTTTTCCTTCAGTTTGTTTATATGGTGGATTACATTGATGGATTTTCATATATTGCATCCTGGGATAAAACCTATTTGATCATGGTGGATGATATTTCTTATGTGTCCTTGGATTTGGTTTGTGAGTGTTTTATTGATTATTTTTGCATCATTATTCATAAAGGAGATTGGTCTGAAGTTCTCTTTCTTTGTTGAATCATTGTGTGGTTTGTTATCAGGGTGACTGTGGCCTCATAAACTGACTTTGACAATGTTCCTTCTGTTTCTATTTTGTGGAATATGTTGAAGAGTATTGGTATTAGCTCTTTTTTGAAAGTCTGGTAGAATTCTTTGCTCAAACTATCTGGCCAAGACCTCTTTTTGGTTGGGAGACTTTTAATGACTGCTTCTATTTCCTTAGTGGTTATAGGATGGTTAAAATAGCTTACCCAATCTTTATTTAACTTTGGTAAGTGGTATGTATCACTTTGCTTTTAATTCATTGATTTCAGCTCTGCATTTGGTTATTTCCTGCTGTCTAGTCCTCTTAAGTGTGTTTGCTTCCTTTTGTTCTAGATCTTTCAGGTGTGCTTTTAAATTGCTAGTATGTGGTATCTCCATATTCTTTTTGAAGGCACTTAGTGCTGTGAACTTTGCTTTTAGCGCTGCTTTCATTCTGTCTCATAAGCTTGGGTATGCTGTGTCTTCATTATCATTTAATTATAGAAAGTCTTTAATTTCTTTATTTCTTCCTTAAACCAGTCACTGGTCATTGAGTAGAGAGCTGTTCAGTTTCCATGAGTTTGTAGGCTTTCTGTTGTTGTCATTGAAGTCCAGCTTTAATCCATGGTGGTCTAATAAAATTCAGGGGGCTATTTCAATTTTCATATATATATATATATATATATATACACTGAGGTTTGCTTTGCTTCAGAGTAAATGGTCAGTTTTGGAGTTGGTTCCTTGAGGTGCTGGGAAAAGGTATATTCTTTTCTGTTTGGGTAGAATGTCCTCTAAATATCTGTTAGGTCCATTTGATTCATAACATCAGTTAGTTTCATTATTTCTCTATTAGTTTCTTTCTGGATGACCTGTACATTGGTGAGAGTGGGGTGTTGAAACCTCCTGCTAGTAACATGTGTGGTTCAATGTGTGATTGTGCTTTAGTGATGTTTCTTTCACAAACGTGGGTGCCTTTCCATTTGGGGCATAGACATTTAGAATTGACATGTTATCTTGGTAGATTTTTTCCTTTGATAGGTATGAAGTCTCCTTCCTTATATCTTTTGATTAATTTTGGTCGAAAGTCTATTTTGTTAGATATTAGGATGGCTACTCCAGCTTGCTTCTTGGGTCTATTTGCTTGGAAAGTCTTTTCCAACCCTTCTATCTGAGGCAATATCTATTTTTGTTACTGAGGTATGTTTCTTGTATGGAGAAGAATGATGGATCATATTTTCATGTCCATTCTGTTGCCTATGTCTTATTATTGGGGAATTGAGTCTATTGATGTTAAGAGACATTATTGACCAATGACTGTTAATTTCTATTATTGTGATGTTGGTGATGTGGGTGTGTTTCCTTTCTTTTGGATTTGCTGGTGTGAAATTATTTACTTCCTGTGTTTTATTGGGTTAGTTAACCTCCTTGTGTTGGAGTTTTCCTTCTAGTATTCTCCATAGTGCTGGGTTTGTGGAAAGATATTGTTTACATTTGGTTTTGTCATGAAATATCTTGTTTTCTCCATTTATGTTATTGAAAGTTTTGCTGGGTATAGTAATCTGGGATGGCATCTGTGGTCTCTTAGAGACTGAGAGATATCATTCTAGGCCCTGGATTTTAGAGTCTCTGTTGAAAAGTCTGGTGTGATTCTAATAGGTCTGTCTTTATGTTATGTGGCCTTTTTTTCCTTGTGGCTTTAATCTTCTTTCTTTTTCTGTACATTTGTTGTTTTGATTATTATGTGGTGGGAGGATTTTCTTTTTTAGTCCAATCTACTTGGTGTTCTCTAAGCTTCTTTTACATTTTTAGGCGTATCTTTCCTTAGGTTAGGGAAACTTTCTTCTGTGATTCTGTTGAAAATATTTTATGGGCCTTTGAGCTGAGAATCTTCTCCTATTCCTATTCCTCCTAGGTTTGGTCTATTTATAGTGTCCCAAGTTTCCTGGATGTTTTGTGTTAGAAACACCTTAGATTTAGCATTTTCTTTGACCAATGTATCAATTTCTTCTATTGTATCTATGTCTGAGATTATCTCTTCTGTCTCTTGTATTCTATTGATGATGCTTGCACCTGTAGTTTCTGTCCTCTTACCTAGGTTTTCCACCTCCAGGATTCCCTCAGATTATGCTTTCTTTATTGCTTCAGGTCTTGTACTGTTTTATTCATTTCTGTCACCTGTTTGATTGTATTTACCTGCATCTTTTTTAAGGGATTTACTCATTTCTTCTTTAAAGGCCTCTATCATCTTCATAAGATTGACTTTAAGGTCATTTTCTTGTGTGTCAGCTGTGTTAGAATATCCTGGACTTTCTGAAGTAAGACAACTGGATTTTGGTGGTTCCATATTGCTCTGGGTTTTGTTGATTGTGTTCTTAGGCTGGCCTTTAGCCATCTTGTTTTCTCTGGTATTGGCATGCGCCCAGTACTGCAGGCTGAGTTATGAGTCAGAAAATGGAGCACCAGGGAGCAGGTATAGTTTACTTCTTTTGTGAATGTTTTATGGGGACCAGTGGGCAGGGGGTAGGAGGGAGTCTCACCTGGTGGTGTCTGATGGCAACGGGCCCCTGGGAATGCAGTCAGAGCTGTGGGCCCAGACTGAAGTATACATGGAACAATGGATCGCTTACTGCTGCTGAGCTTGCCAAGAAGACCCAGAAAGCAGGGGGCTGGGGTATAGAAGTCTCACCTGTCTGTCCTGGGTGGCAGCAGACCTCTAGGGATGGCAGGCTGAGCTATGGGCTCGGAATGAGGTTCACAAAGGATGGGGCAAGGCTCACTGCTGCTGGTTTTGCTAGGAGACAATGCAGGCTGTCTGTCCAGGGTGGCAACAGGTCTCCAGGGATGCAACAGAATTTATGTCCTTAAATCTTAGTTCTAGTGTCATTGTAATGGGAGATGATGCTCTTAAGAGGTGGGTAAGTCAGGAGGGTCAGTCACTGTGGATGTCCTTAGTGATACCTGGCCCCAGGGGTATTTGCTTCATGAAATAAAAAAAGGAAGAAAGTGGTCCTGACAAGAGAGCCTACCAGACACCAAATCTTCCAGCATCATGATCTTGGACTTAAAATTTCTAGAGTGTGAGAAATACATGGTTTACAAATCACTTCAACTATGTTTTTCTAACAGTAGACATAACAGAAATAGACAAAACCCCTGAGATCTTTCTATTCCCTCTTTTGTTATTTAACACAAAAGTTTCCTTATATAACTACTGTATAATTATAAAAACCCAAAAAGTTGGATATTTATAGAATATTATTTTATAACCTGCAGACATTATTTAGATGTTGGTCCTTTATGGCCAAACTGAAAACAAAACAAAACCCCAAGCAGCTCCTGGCTTGCACACTGCATTTAGCTTGTCACATCTTCTTAGTCTCTCACAATCAGAAACTGTGCCTCAGACTTTGTCTTTCATCACCTTGACATTTTTTGAGGTGTTCAGGCCAATTACATGGTAGACTGTCCCTTTATTTGACTTTGTCTGATGTCGCCCTGTGATTAGATTCAGGCTGTGCAATTTCGGCTGGAATGGATGGAAAAGCCCTGGCTTCCCTGAGCATCATGTGAGGGAGCACAAGGTGTTGATTCATGGTGCTACGGAAGTAGCTTTGATTGCCTGGAGCATCATGTGAGGGAGCACAAGGTGTTGATTCATGGTGCTACGGAAGTAGCTTTGATTGCCTGGAGCATCATGTGAGGGAGCACAAGGTGTTGATTCATGGTGCTACGGAAGTAGCTTTGATTGCCTGGTCACCTGGTACTTGCCAGGTGTCTCCTTTGCAAAGTCACATTGTGTAATATATGGTGAGGGAGGTGCTTTGAGACAAAGAAAATATATTACTAACCTTTCACCATGGTGGCTATTTTTACCTCCCATTTCATAAAGAAAGGCATGGACAGTCTGAGAGGTGAAACAGCTCATGATGAAAAGCAAAACTCGAGGTAGAGACTCCGGGTCAACCTTCTTCACCTAGTTGCAAATGGTCTCTTAGTAACAGGAGTTCCGAAAGCCTTTCTTCATGGGGCAGATCTGCCTGTACCTCATTCGTAAACCTTCAGCACTTCCAAGTGCTGTACCTTAGGACTCGGATGACTACCATTGCCCATCTGCCACTGTGTGGTCATAATAAGTCACAACAGTAGCACCCTTGGGGGCAGCACTCAGCTTGTTACAGCCCCATCTACCAAACAGATTGCTACAGAAATGTCTCAGCAACATTGCTCTGTAGGTGAGTAGCTCTTGTGTGTGTTCTACATTCTCCAAAGGGCCCCTGTAGGATGAAGGTCAAAGTGTCCCTGGCTCGGTATCCTGCCCTTATTGACTTTGAACCCATCCCTTCTAAATAAAGGATTTGAATCACTGATTCATACCGAGGTTTCTTACAAAGTTTTGTGTTTTCTCTTGGCTCTGGTTCCTTCTCCCAGTGTTTCTCAAGGATCATGGTCCCCACAGATGAAGAGAATCTGCAGCTTGAGCTTGAGTAGGATGGGATGGAGCCTGAGTTCTTCGAAGGAAAGTTAAAGTCTAACCAGAGCCATGACTATAACAGAACTAGGGTCCAAGGAGTGGGTCTGAGATTGGATTTCAGTTGAAAGAGAGAGAGAGAGAGAGAGAGAGAGAGAGAGAGAGAGAGAGAGAGAGAGAGAGAGAGAGAGGGAGGGAGGGAGGGAGGGAGGGAGAGAGAGAGAGAGAGAGAGAGAGAGAGAGAGAGAGAGAGAGAGAGTGTCTGTGTGTGTGTGTCAGGACAGGTACTCTGAAATATCTGAAGCCCGTATGGTGGGCCTTCAGGAGGATCAGTAATAAACAAGATATAGAATAATAAGTTGGCTTTATGTCATGACGATGAGATGCTCATGTCCTTTGAGCCAGACTCTAAGTAGAGCTCCTGGGAAGCAGAGCCTGAGATGACAATCTGTGTGCACAGTTTGTTGAGGCAGGTCTCCAGAGAGAATGGGGAAGGCAGTAACATGAATGGAATGGAGAAGGAAGCAAGGGTGGGAAGTCTAGCTGCGCGCCAATCTTGTCTTCTACCATAAGAAGTTATGGGGTGGGGCTCCCACCATAGTCTTGTACCTCCTTAAGCCAGGGGATGGGGCTCTCATGCTCTATAGGAGATGAGGGAAGGTACAGAATATCAGTGCATTCCTGTTTTTTTTCTTTCACTGAGCAGTGCTTCTCGGAGCACATGGACACTGAAATAGGTTGCAGGTTTGAGCAATAGAAGTGAGCTCTCTCTCCGAGTTACACATGGCTGTCCTCCCACAGTGTCCTCATCTGACCCCCACCCTCTTTTCTGAGCACATACTTCCCTTGGTCTTTTCCCCTTCATAGAGATATTGTTTAGAATGGACTAGACTCCCGTCCTAACACCCTCATTTAATATTAATTAGACATTTAAAGGCTTTAGCCCTAACCCTTCAAACAGTCACATGGAGAGTTGGATCCCCACTCACAAATTTCAGGGAGATACAATTTGGTCCATAACAGATGAATGAGGTGTGAGACTGTATGGGTAGAGGCCTGAGCAGCCTCAGAGCGCACAGGTGGTTGTGCTTATAGTCATGTCACCGAGCCTCTATAGCGAGCACGTCACACTGTGCCCTTGCAGTGTCTCCTGTGTCTAGTCTGTTGTCACCGAGCCTCTATAGCGAGCACGTCACACTGTGCCCTTGCAGTGTCTCCTGTGTCTAGTCTGTTGTCACCAAACCTCCTATAGCGAGCACGTCACACTGTGTCCTCACAGTGTCTCCTGTGTCTAGTCTGTTGTCACCGAGCCTCTATAGCGAGCACGTCACACTGTGTCCTCACAGTGTCTCCTGTGTCTAGTCTGTTGTCACCAAACCTCCTATAGCGAGCACGTCACACTGTGTCCTCACAGTGTCTCCTGTGTCTAGTCTGTTGTCACCGAGCCTCTATAGCGAGCACGTCACACTGTGTCCTCACAGTGTCTCCTGTGTCTAGTCTGTTGTCACCAAACCTCCTATAGCGAGCACGTCACACTGTGTCCTCACAGTGTCTCCTGTGTCTAGTCTGTTGTCACCGAGCCTCTATAGCGAGCACGTCACACTGTGTCCTCACAGTGTCTCCTGTGTCTAGTCTGTTGTCACCAAACCTCCTATAGCGAGCACGTCACACTGTGTCCTCACAGTGTCTCCTGTGTCTAGTCTCTTGTCACCAAACCTCCTATAGCGAGCACGTCACACTGTGTCCTCACAGTGTCTCCTGTGTCTAGTCTGTTGTCACCGAGCCTCTATAGCGAGCACATCACACTGTGCCCTTGCAGTGTCTCCTGTGTCTAGTCTGTTGTCACCGAGCCTCCTATAGCGAGCACATCACACTGTGCCCTTGCAGTGTCTCCTGTGTCTAGTCTGTTGTCACCGAGCCTCTATAGCGAGCACGTCACACTGTGTCCTCACAGTGTCTCCTGTGTCTAGTCTGTTGTCACCAAACCTCCTATAGCGAGCACGTCACACTGTGTCCTCACAGTGTCTCCTGTGTCTAGTCTCTTGTCACCAAACCTCCTATAGCGAGCACGTCACACTGTGTCCTCACAGTGTCTCCTGTGTCTAGTCTGTTGTCACCGAGCCTCTATAGCGAGCACATCACACTGTGCCCTTGCAGTGTCTCCTGTGTCTAGTCTGTTGTCACCGAGCCTCCTATAGCGAGCACATCACACTGTGCCCTTGCAGTGTCTCCTGTGTCTAGTCTGTTGTCACCGAGCCTCCTATAGCGAGCACGTCACACTGTGTCCTTACAGTGTCTCCTGTGTCTAGTCTGTTGTCACCAAACCTTCTATAGCGAGCACATCACACTGTGCCCTTGCAGTGTCTCCTGTGTCTAGTCTGTTGTCACCGAGCCTCTATAGCGAGCACGTCACACTGTGCCCTCACAGTGTCTCCTGTGTCTAGTCTGTTGTCACCGAACCTCCATAGCGAGCACGTCACACTGTGCCCTCACAGTGTCTCCTGTGTCTAGTCTGTTGTCACCGAACCTCCATAGCGAGCACGTCACACTGTGTCCTCACAGTGTCTCCTGTGTCTAGTCTGTTGTCACCGAGCCTCTATAGCGAGCACGTCACACTGTGTCCTCACAGTGTCTCCTGTGTCTAGTCTGTTGTCACCGAGCCTCTATAGCGAGCACGTCACACTGTGTCCTCACAGTGTCTCCTGTGTCTAGTCTGTTGTCACCAAGCCTCTATAGCGAGCACGTCACACTGTGCCCTTGCAGTGTCTCCTGTGTCTAGTCTGTTGTCACCAAACCTCCTATAGCGAGCATGTCACACTGTGTCCTCACAGTGTCTCCTGTGTCTAGTCTGTTGTCACCAAACCTCCTATAGCGAGCACGTCACACTGTGCCCTTGCAGTGTCTCCTGTGTCTAGTCTGTTGTCACCAAACCTCCTATAGTGAGCACGTCACACTGTGCCCTTGCAGTGTCTCCTGTGTCTAGTCTGTTGTCACCAAACCTCCTATAGCGAGCACGTCACACTGTGCCCTTGCAGTGTCTCCTGTGTCTAGTCTGTTGTCACCAAACCTCCTATAGCGAGCACGTCACACTGTGCCCTTGCAGTGTCTCCTGTGTCTAGTCTGTTGTCACCAAACCTCCTATAGCGAGCACGTCACACTGTGCCCTTGCAGTGTCTCCTGTGTCTAGTCTGTTGTCACCAAACCTCCTATAACGAGCACGTCACACTGTGTCCTCACAGTGTCTTCTATGTCTAGTCTGTTGTCACCGAGCCTCTATAGCGAGCACGTCACACTGTGCCCTTGCAGTGTCTCCTGTGTCTAGTCTGTTGTCACCAAACCTCCTATAGCGAGCACATCACACTGTGCCCTTGCAGTGTCTCCTGTGTCTAGTCTGTTGTCACCAAACCTCCTATAGCGAGCACGTCACACTGTGTCCTCACAGTGTCTCCTGTGTCTAGTCTGTTGTCACCAAACCTCCTATAGCGAGCACGTCACACTGTGTCCTCACAGTGTCTCCTGTGTCTAGTCTGTTGTCACCGAGCCTCTATAGCGAGCACGTCACACTGTGCCCTTGCAGTGTCTCCTGTGTCTAGTCTGTTGTCACCAAACCTCCTATAGCGAGCACGTCACACTGTGCCCTCACAGTGTCTCCTGTGTCTAGTCTGTTGTCACCGAACCTCCATAGCGAGCACGTCACACTGTGCCCTCACAGTGTCTCCTGTGTCTAGTCTGTTGTCACCAAACCTCCTATAGCGAGCACGTCACACTGTGCCCTCACAGTGTCTCCTGTGTCTAGTCTGTTGTCACCGAGCCTCTATAGCGAGCACATCACACTGTGCCCTTGCAGTGTCTCCTGTGTCTAGTCTGTTGTCACCAAACCTCCTATAGCGAGCACGTCACACTGTGTCCTCACAGTGTCTCCTGTGTCTAGTCTGTTGTCACCAAACCTCCTATAGCGAGCACGTCACACTGTGCCCTCACAGTGTCTCCTGTGTCTAGTCTGTTGTCACCGAGCCTCTATAGCGAGCACATCACACTGTGCCCTTGCAGTGTCTCCTGTGTCTAGTCTGTTGTCACCAAACCTCCTATAGCGAGCACGTCACACTGTGCCCTTGCAGTGTCTCCTGTGTCTAGTCTGTTGTCACCAAACCTCCTATAGCGAGCACGTCACACTGTGCCCTTGCAGTGTCTCCTGTGTCTAGTCTGTTGTCACCAAACCTCCTATAGCGAGCACGTCACACTGTGCCCTTGCAGTGTCTCCTGTGTCTAGTCTGTTGTCACCAAACCTCCTATAGCGAGCACGTCACACTGTGCCCTTGCAGTGTCTCCTGTGTCTAGTCTGTTGTCACCAAACCTCCTATAGCGAGCACGTCACACTGTGTCCTCACAGTGTCTCCTGTGTCTAGTCTGTTGTCACCGAGCCTCTATAGCGAGCACGTCACACTGTGTCCTCACAGTGTCTCCTGTGTCTAGTCTGTTGTCACCAAACCTCCTATAGCGAGCACGTCACACTGTGCCCTCACAGTGTCTCCTGTGTCTAGTCTGTTGTCACCGAGCCTCTATAGCGAGCACGTCACACTGTGTCCTCACAGTGTCTCCTGTGTCTAGTCTGTTGTCACCAAACCTCCTATAGCGAGCACGTCACACTGTGTCCTCACAGTGTCTCCTGTGTCTAGTCTGTTGTCACCAAACCTCCTATAGCGAGCACGTCACACTGTGTCCTCACAGTGTCTCCTGTGTCTAGTCTGTTGTCACCGAGCCTCTATAGCGAGCACGTCACACTGTGCCCTTGCAGTGTCTCCTGTGTCTAGTCTGTTGTCACCAAACCTCCTATAGCGAGCACGTCACACTGTGCCCTTGCAGTGTCTCCTGTGTCTAGTCTGTTGTCACCAAACCT
This sequence comes from Acomys russatus, assembly GCF_903995435.1. Taxonomy (NCBI): domain Eukaryota; kingdom Metazoa; phylum Chordata; class Mammalia; order Rodentia; family Muridae; genus Acomys; species Acomys russatus. The sequence continues at coordinate 80,182,694 of NC_067140.1, forward strand.
CCTATAGCGAGCACGTCACACTGTGTCCTCACAGTGTCTCCTGTGTCTAGTCTGTGCTTGCGCACATCGCCATGGCCAGGTTCTCGGTTCTTAGCCCTTACCTGGAGTTGAGGACTCCCTTACAGTTGAGGGGACTGCTGAAAGAGCCTTGCCCATAACTTTGCAGATGGGGCAAAGCAAGGCTGCTGCAGACAGAGAACCTCCATGAAAATTCGGTTCCTCATGGTAGACTTGGACTTGCCTCCAGCTCAACAGGGGCAAAGCCATCTTTCTTTGGATCCAACATCTTTTTGGTTTGTTTCTTTGCTTATCCCAAAGTGAGGGTGGTTGCTTTTTCCCACTGGATTTAAGCATCCTTTTCTGGCTGCTGAGAATTCAGCCTTCTTCTTGGGGTTAATGGTATTTACAGCAGCCCAGGAACTTGGGACTCAGCCTTTGTAATTAAACAGCTCCTCAAGCCTGTGGACCTCTCTTGACTGGTTGAATATTTATAAGCAGGCTTATCTTAATTAAGATTGCTGACAGGCTGAGCTGGGATGGGTTTTCCTCCTCCACGCAGTGACTTTGAGCTGGGAGAAAATGGGGTAGTCAGATTTCTGGGGTGACTGGTAGGAGGTTTAGTGATTGATCAGAAGGGCCCCCTGCTAAAAGTGGGAAGGGGAAGGAGCTCACCTGCAGGCGGCCCCAAGGGGCTGCTCTTGAGAAGTGATTTTACTTCACCAGGGAGCTCCTGCTTAGCCTTGAGCTCCTCTTCAAAGAGGCAACTTGTGTGACAGCTGTGCCTCGAGGACTTCCCTTTGTCCACTGGGCACAGAGCTGTCTGCTCAGCAGAGTCAGCTTTTCTCCCTCCGTCCTGATGATCACATCAAATGCCCCAGGAAAAGGCCTCAGGCAGGGCAACCAGCTCATTTATCATGGTCAGCCTGGGGAGTTCTTAATTTTAAAACAAATTCCTGTGTTCTCCAAGTTCCTTTAGCTCTCACTCACCACTCTGTCCTTAAGCCAAGAGAGTAAGACTCTACATTGGAGAGTCTATGACCCCTTGGACAGTCTTCAGTCCCTGCTCCCAAAAGAGAAACCGATGAATAATAATTGCATATATTTATATGTTACAATATGATGTTTGGTACGTGTACATGTTATGGGATGATTAAGCCAAGCTGATTAGCATATCCATCACCTCTGCGTTCTGTTCTATGACATGATTGTGGGATTCAGGAATCCCTAAAGAACCCAGGCCAGTACTGATGCTCAGGTTTAGCTGATGACTTAAGTCTAGGTGAGCTCTAGATTCTGCATAGTTTTAATTGTTTCTGCCTTAATTTAGTGGGAATTGTGTACACATAACACAGTTAACAAAAAACAACGAAGAAGCAAAGGAAGAAAGCTCACAGTGAAATAGAAATGATTTCACACTGGGGTGAAATAGATTCTGCGTTTCAACAAGCTGCCAGGCAAATTCTGGGCCTACGATTACACAAATTTAAACCAGCCAGCAAAACCAGGGCACTAAGGTTTGTAGTGTTTGTACACGGGGCGGGGAGTACAGTTTTACACCTTCCAAGGGTTGAAAACAAAGAACCAAGGCGCAAAAAGACAGATACCTCACGTCTTCTTTCAGTTGTGGATCCTAGCTCCTGAGTTTTAGCTTTGTGTGTTTAACTTGGAATGTCTATAGACTCTGAGAGAATAGAAAGGTGCTATTGGGATGTGGACATTCAGAGGGGTTGTTAGAACGGAAGAGACATGGAAGCAGAAAGGAAGAACACTGTAATAGTCATGTTTAATCAGGAGTCAGTCGGGATGGGGGGCATGGGGGAGCTGTGGGGGAACATTTTATTTAAGGCCCAGAGGAAAGCCAACTTAAAAAAAAAAGTAAGCTAACAGAAGAGTTAGAAGAGAGATACTCTGTGTAGCTGGGTAAAGTTCTTCTTAAAACCCAAGAATTATTAAACCTAAATTCTAGTGCCAGGTTTGGGATATTCCTTAATATTGTTGCTCAGGAAAGCCCCAGAGGATCCCAGAACAACACAGGCTCCTGCTCTTGTCATTCCTTTTGATTGTCCATCATATCAAGCTGAAACTGAGCTATAAGGAAGCTTCCACTGTTCTGGGAGGTGCTGTGTAGGCTGGTAGGGAGAAATGGCATCAATGGTCTTTTTTTTTTTTTTAATGTTATAGAGGTTTATTAAATGAGAGAGAGAGACAGACAGACAGACAGACAGAGACAGAGAGACAGAGAATGAGAGGGGATAGAGAGAAAGGAAGACGAAGCATCAATGGTCTTAACCTGTTTTGGATCCTATGAACTGCAATGCCAAAGCTGCAGGTAAGAGCTTTCTACTGCAACCGTGGCACAGCTGTTATGGCGGTATCCAAACAGTCTCTGATTAGATTTGAGGGCTGTGTCATGGGAGGGAATTCATGCTTGGTACTGTAAATCTTGTCAGAAGCCTGTGGTTAAGGAGGTCTTAGGCCACAGGCAGAATGTCCCACTATTGTGTAGCTAAGCTCATCCGGCCTCAAACTGCCTAATAAATATTTATATTCATACCTGCCTTAAGATGGTGCTCTTAGCCTTAGTTGGGGAAGTTACTGTTTTAAATGAATGTCAGTGAATGCAGAGACTCACCACTGCCTTGGTGCTGAGAATAAGATGATTAAGTGTGTACCCTATGCTACCTAATCTGTGTCTCAGGGAACACTGTAGAAAAGAGGATAGGAAGAACATAAGAGGCAGAAGATAGAGAGAGAAGGGTTGCAAAGCTCTGCCTTCTGGACATGGCACAGCCAATCCAATCACAATCCTACAGCAGCTGAGATCGCCTCTGCCGAGTCTGCGAGAGTGAGCCTGTCATTAGTCAATTATTGACCAAGGAGGGGCTCATGGGACCCCTCTCCTTCATGCTGAACTATTGGGTACTGGTGGATTTCTGATATAGGGCAGCCATCGTCTTCAGGTATGTACACACAGGTGAGCCCACCAGCTTCCAGTGGAAATTCTAAACCTACGGTCGTGCAGACAAATTAAAACCAGTGGTCACAAAACAGAAGGCATGAATGTGAAAAAAAGACTTACAGGGAAAAAGAGATGACAATATGAGTGGATCGGAGCTAGAGAGAATGTGGTATGCGAGTAGCCAGAATCCATCATATGCACATATACAATTGTCACGTTGGAGGGTATCCACCAGAGTAGACTACTTGGGCATGAGTTTAAACCAATAGAAAGTCTTTATTAGGCAGCTGGTGACAACACTGGATGTTTGGGACCCCACTAGAGTCTTGATTCTTTCTCAGGGTGAGCTTTTAAACACAAAAATGACATCCTGGTTTGACACACCTCAGTTAGCAAGAACAGTTAGCTGGAAGTGGAACTACAGAAGCAAAATAGCAAGGTTCAGGCATTTAGGGACTTTTTCAGAATGATGGGCTTTCATGGATTTGGTCTTTGTTTTCTCTTTGGCAGATGCTGCTGAATGCAGCATTAAAGGGCCTGAGTGGTCCTTCCATCATGACATCAGTTGTGCTAAGTACTGGGGGGCCTACTAAGGCCTGGGGGCCTGCTACAAAGAATAAATTTGATAAAAATATTATGTAGCCTTAAATAAAAATAGGTAAAGCAGGTTTCACATGCCACTGATTGCACCAACTGCAAGTAGTTTACATGGATGGCTTTTTTTTTTTATAAGTGTATCCATGCAATGTTTTCCAAGACCTTCCTCCCTTAGTCTTTCCCAGTTTCCCCTGGGAGTATAAAGGTTAAGCTAGCTAGAAATATAATGGTGGCAAGAGGCCAATCTCACCTTGGGGATTTGTTTATAGGAAACAGAGCCTACCTTGGCATTACCAGCATTCAATATATATATATAATTTATTCATATAACATCTCAATTGTTATTCCATCCCTTTTATCTTCCCATTCTTCCCTCCCTCCGACTTTCCCTCTACTCCCCTCCCCTATGACTGTGACTGAGGGGGACCTCCTCCCCCTGTATATGCTCATAGGGTATCAAGTCTCTTCTCGGTAACCTGCTATCCTTCCTCTGAGTGCCATCAGGCCTCTCCATCAAGGGGACGTGGTCAAATATGGGGCACCAGAGTTCGTGTGAAAGTCAGACCCCACTTTTCACTCAACTGTGGAGAATGTCCTGTCCATTGGCTAGATCTGGGTAAGGGTTCGAAGTTTACTGTATGTATTGTCCTTGGCTGGTGTCATAGTTTGAGCAGGACCTCTGGGCCCAAATCTGCCCATCATAATGTTCTTCTTGTAGGTTTCTAGGACCCTCTGAATCTTTCTATTTCCCCATTCTCCCATGCTTCTCTCACCTAGAGTCCCAATAGGATGTCCTCCCCTCTGACCCACTTTCCTGGTCAGCATTCGTTTCTTACACATGTATCTCCTATACATAGTTGTGGTAGTAATAAAACAAAGCCCCCAGCTCTTGCTCTCCCATTGAAGGATACTACTCTTGAACTTGGGTTCTATGACTGCAGAGAGGACGTGGTACTAGCTTCTCCCTGTGTCTCAGAGTACTCCCATCTGGACTACAGCTACCATGCAGTGAGAAAGCCCACCTGGCATATAAGAAACCCCTGATAGGAGGAACCAAAGTCACAGGCACAGCCTGCCTATGCTCCTAGCTGACAAGGAGTACACTTAGGAACGGATCACTGAGTCCTATTACATGACATCCCTGATCCCACAGGGAGCGAGGTGAGCTTGGCACACCTTGCCTAGACCAAGACTTTTAAGGACAATAACTAACTGTGGTGGCTTCACATCACTAATGTTTACTCTGTGGTGTTTTTCTCAGCAGCAATCAGTTACTGGGGGTTCCAGAACCTCTTTCTCCATAGTAGTTTTTATGTCTGAGCGCTCCGAGGTTTAGGGTATCTGGTATGAGGCGCTTAATGTGATGTATACAAACATACCCTGGTGCTGCAGCAGCTGGACAGGAGAACCCCTTTGCAAACATTCACACACATTCTGTGATTTCCCACCTGATTCAGGGTTCTTTTGCCATGGGTAGAGTACATAAAGGCGAGTGTAAAGGATATTTGCCACCCCGTGAGGCAAAATGAACACCCGACTGTGCAGCATCAGATGGAAACTACTACTGCTGATGCCACCACCAGCCAAATGATTGAGCATGGACCACTTTCCTCTTACAAATGCATTGTGTCGTTCTCTTTTTCTTCTAGAACCCAGGGCTTTGGGACACGTCCTCTGTTCTCTCATATTCCGGTGTTCTTTACCCTACAGCAGTTCCTCCCCTATCCTTCCTTGGCAGGTAGTCTGTATGCTGAGGCACATTTCAGCTCACAGGCTGAGACAGCACTCTTTACCCTATCTGGTTCTGACTGCCATTCTTGTTGAGGTCTTCCTAGGTCCTAAGGATGAGGCTTAAGTGATGAGGTTATGTAAGGCATCCGAGTTTATCATCCTTGCTGTTTCCCAACACACTGTGATTTGCAGCGTTGCCAGCTTGGTGGGGAGGGCCTACCTCTTGGTTTATAAATGTAAAATAGGCCATAAGAGGAGCTCTGAGCCCTCAGGTAGGCTCCAGGGAGACAGGATGCTATGAGTGTGTCTCCATCTGTTCAAGCCCTAGTATTCTGCAGAGAACTGCATCATGGGAGGATCTCAGTCTCCTCACAAGGTACCATGGCAACTGTGGATCCCAGCTCCCCTGTGTACTAAGCTTCAACACTTTTAGTTCCAAACAAGGATGGAAAAAATCTACTCAAATTTATTTTCTCTCTTCAAAGGTCATTTTTTTTTTTGGAGGAAAAAAAAATAACAAAGACACAGAATTTTTTTTTTTTTTTTAAAGCAGATTTGAAGGCATATAATGACCTTTAGAGCCAGGTGCAGAGGCCCAAATAAGAACAGAAACATGTGAGTTCAACTGAAAGTCACTCACAGATACAGGAACCTAGTGATGCCTTTACCAATGCCAAGGACAGCCTCTAAGTGGGGAGTTAATTAATTCACCAGGCAGACATGTGATTATTAAGTACCTAGTGTGTTTCCTGGGCAATAACCAGGCCGAGTGCCAGGTGTGAGAAAGGAATTTCTGCTAGATGTATATGGGTTTCATGTCACTCTCCATATAAAATGAAGCCACATGAAATTTTGGAATTAAGAGTGACACATGCAAAACATTATTCCATAAAAGCTCCAAAAGTAGAGAGAGAATTTATAGACCACGAGAGAGACAGTTATAGAACTCCCAGGACAGAGGGCATGGCTGTGGAGGCTGCAGAACAGTGAGTGAAGCTGGCTTGAGCATGTCATTGTTTAGATCTAAGCAGGGTCCAAAAAATGTCACGGGGCTGTATCCATCCAAGGGAAGAGGCAGCAATAACATACCAACAAGAGCTTTCACAAAACCTCCTGTCGACTCTCCAAATGGAGAAAGGGCAGGGCTGCATACGTTTTTGGTGCCCTGTACAACTGCCCTGGGCACACAGATCATGCCACGGGCTTCCTGCTAAAATTACGTCAGCTTTCTACTTGAGGCCACTCTCTGGTATGCTGGGCCGAAGTTGGACAGGCTAGTTGTTGTCCCTAATGATGATGGTATTCGATGGATAAATGCCCACAGCTCTTTGTCCATGCCCCAAGGTGGGAACAACCCTGAGCTGTGTAATGTGTGATCTCCTGGTGTTTCCAGTGTGGCTGATCCTCAGAGGTCCACAATGGTTATTGCAATTGATCCTGAATCTCTCATTGACTGTCTTCCCTCAGTTCTTACTCTCATGGTGGTTTTGGGGATCACTTGTTATATAAACTGCTCACTTTCAACTTCTTTCAAGTCTGTTTTTTGTTTGTTTGTTTTTTGTTTTTTTTTTCCAAGACAGGGTTTCTCTCTGTAGCCTTGGCTGTCCTGGACTTGCCTTGTAGACCAGACTGGCCTTGAACTCACAGCAATCCACCCGCCTCTGCCTCCCAAGTGCTGGGATTAAGGGCGTGCACCACCACCACCCAGCTCAAATCTGGTTTTTGAGCACCTCAGTGTAAGACAATGGATCATAACTGTGCTACTTAATTTTTGTCATAAGCTAGAATCATCCAGGAGGAGGGACCTCAAATGAGAAAATGCCTCCCTCCGATTTGCCTGTAGGTAGGATTATGTGGTATTTTCTTAATTAATGATTGGTGTGGGAAAGCCCAATACATTGTGAGTGGTGTCACTCTGGACAGACGGTCCTGAGTTGTATAAGAAATTAAACCAAACAAGTTATGGAGAGCGAGTCAGTAAGCAGCATCCCTCCTGCCTCAGTTCTCGCCTTCAGCTTCCAGCTTGCGCTCCTGCCATGGCTTCTCCTCATGAGGGACTACAAGCTGTAAGATGAAACAAATATTTTTCCTCACAAACTGCCTTTGCTTATGGTTTTGTCAGCCAATAGGAAGCAAGCTAGGACATTAGCACACTGTGATTCTACATGTGGACACCCTCCTTTAGCATGAAGCAAGTTTACAACACTGCTCTTCAGACCAGGAGCTGCAATTCTCTGCCACCAGGGTAGGGGGCTCTCTGAGTCTACAGGGTACAGCAGCTTGATTTGTGATGTCGCCAAGCTCCATGGCTTGAGTGTTGTCAGGTCTTTTTTTCCTCACAAGATGCGGACGTACTCCTAGGGGTCAGATCTACACACCTGGTAGCTCAGTGGGTAGAAGAGGGGTGCGTGGTTGCTTTGTGGTATTTGGAAGTGATGCCAGATCTAACCTCGAGGGTAGGTGGCAGCAATAGTCCTGGTCATAGCGTTGGCGCTATTGCACCCCTGTCTTCCATGCTGGAGGTGGATTTCAGCCCCTCACTCTGGGGACTGGACTCTCTTTTTTAGCCATGACTGTTTTGTCCCCACAATTGAACCTAGTTCCTTCGTTTGTTGTGTTGCTTGTAAAGCCACTTTCATAGTCAGGTTTGAACACTGAAAGCTGACAAAGAGATGAGACTCTTAAGAGCAAACCAGAAATGACTAACACATTCTAGAAATCCTCTTGTGGGCACAGACAAGAGAGGTAATTACAAATTATCAATTCCTTGAGAATTTCATGTAATATATATTTGATCATATTTAACTCAGTCCTCCCCACAGCATCTCCCAGGTCCACCCCATCTTCCTGCCTCCTTCCAACTCTGCTTCTCTTAAAAAAACTTACCAGGTCTAACTTGACAATAGACTCCTAGGTGTGGGGTCATCCACAGGAGTGTAGCTGACCACCAGGATTCACACTCGTAAAGAACTTCTATCAAGAGCAGTAATTTTTAGTGTCTGTGTGTTAGGGTAACTTTTTAACTCTTACTATCTTTTCTTGTTTATTCTACCTGAACATAACCCCACTGTGGTTCCCTGAAATTGCAGGCTGATGAAACTGAGATGGTTTCCAATAAAAGATCTTAGTAAGTAACTTGTCTCAGATCGGAGAGGCCATCACACATCTAATAGACACCAAAACATCAAGCAGGATGTAATTGCGGATTTTGAATTGCAAAAAGTAGTTCTAAACAACTACAAATGCCCCGTATCCTTGTCCTTTGGGTAACACAGTTTATGGTAAGAGGCCAGTGGGAGCACTTTTCATAGGCAGTTTCCGTCCCACTGAAACTTTGAAGTTTCTTTGTAAGGTTACCGAGAAGCTCACGTCTCAGCTTGTGTGGGTGTAAAGTGGACCTTCGTGACCACAGCCACCAGAGGGAAATCTTCACTGCTTCTTTTCATGTTTTCTACGGACCAGTGCTGATTGGGAAGGTGACTTTGCGGGCCAAGCACAGCCATAGCATAAATAACAAGCCGTCTATGATTAGCTTTCATAATGGTCAAGTGAGCTTCAAAAAGCCTTTTCCATCCCAGAGACCTGGGAGGACTTAGAGAAGGTGTCCAACTCCAGCAGCCATGGTTAACATCAGAGATGAAGGAGTCCCTCTGTGCAGTGGCTGACCCCTTTGAAGCGACTGAAAGGGGAAAGGAATGGGGCTGGACAAAGATAGCAAGATTGAGCAGCCCTGAAAACACATCTTCATCTAGATTATTCTTTGGAGTTTATATGTAAGACAAGAGAGATTATAGTTCTTGAAAAATGGAAACTTTCTTGGAGATGAAATGATGAAGGCATGAAAGGCAGAGAGAGATCAAATCAGGGTGAAAGTGGAGCTCACCAGTCATAGCATGCACAGGCAAGATCTTTAAAAGGTGGGGTGAAGCAGTAGGGCACAGCAAATGAGGGAGCAGCTTGCTCTCAGCTGTCCACATTGGTGACATGTTCCTAGAGCTGCCAGGGTGTGTATTACCACCTTGTGCTGGAAGACAGAGAGCAGACATTTTAGGTGGAAGCAGGAAACACAATTGCTTGGGGAAGAGGCAGGGCAGTGTAGCAGAAGGCTGCTGGCCTTAGGGACTTGAGTAGTTCCTGACACCTCTAAGGTAACATCTTAGCACCGAAGAGCTAACAAACAACATAATCTGCCGACAAGGTGAAGGCAGCCATCGCTACTCAACATTGTACCATCACAGATGTGATGAGAGGTAAAATATTAGGTGACAAAGTGACAGCTTAGGAAAAGCTAAGAAAACCAAGTGGCAAGTTATTAAAGATTTAGACTTCTAAAAGGGAGGGGGCGGATCTTCTAGAAAACCTACAAGGAAAATCAAAAGATTTCTCAAGCATCAGTAATAGTGTGTGATAAAATGTAACATACACTAGGATTCCTTAGCCATGAAACTATAAAATGCCTGAAAGCAAGTATAATGGCTGATGCTTAAGGTGTACAGGAAACAGTAATGGATCTTTTCTAAGTGCTGAGCTTCAGGCAAGTGAAGAGCTGAGCTGTGCTTCTAGACAATGTGTTTCCTAATTCCCACTAAATTAATCCACAAAATGCCAGTGGTATTTTTTTTCCCCCAGTGGTATTTTTATAAAGCACATGATGAGCAGAGTAAATTGGTCAATTTCTTTTAAAGATGAGCAATACAGGATTCTTGCCTGAGCAGGTAGAAAGGTAAACCATGAGACCACGTACAACCTGTGAACGGATAGATGTACAGGCTGTTACTATAAAAACAGGAGAGTAGAAACATCGTCGATACTCCTACGTGAGAAAAAAAAATTTATTAGTAAAGTACAAAATGCAGAAGGCATATCTGACAGCTTTGGACAAGCTTGTATGAAAATGATGCCTTCTATATAGCAAGTGGTGATGTAAAAATCATTGGAACATAAATAACTGGAAGGTATCTGTAGTGATACAGTTTTATGAAAATATATGTTACATTTTTTAAAAGAAGCCTAGGACTTGTGAGGTATGGACCTCACACATGGAGTAATAATACACATTGTCATCACTTAAGGCAGCCTGATGGCCGACTGGGTACTCAGCCTGCTTAACGTGTCTTTAAGAGACCAGTGTAACAACCTATCATACTTACCTTGGATTTCCCGTGTAAACAGCTTTTAAGACCTAAGCCATGCGATTCTCAACTTCCCTAATTCTGAGGCCTTTTTAATATACTTCCTCATGTTGTGGTGACTCCCCCCCCCATCATAAAATTATTTCATTCCTACTTTATAGCTGTAATCTTGCCACTGTTATGAATGGTGATGCAAATATCTGATATGCAGGACGTCTGATAGGCAAGATATCTGATGTGCAACCCCCAAAAGGCTTGTGATTCATAGATGAGAACTGACAAACTAGTGCATAGCTGTAATCTAAAGTTGTGTGCTCTGCCATGCTCCTGACCCAGGGTGACGCACATGTGGATACTGTGATAATCATTGCCTGAAAGCAGCCAACGGCTTGGAAGCCATCTTATACAACAGATATCCAGCACAGTGTGAATATCAGTTGATAGTGGTATGTCTGCCAAACTGTGAGATATCTGGGTCAACTTGGGCACTTTCCCTGTAAAACTCCAGTAGGTATTTCTGTAAAGAATCCATCATTCTTTTTCCATGTGATGTTTTTCCGTGCTGTTCAATAAATACAGAGCAAAGCCCTATGTTAGAGACAGAGGGACAGCAAGATAGCAATATGGACACAGTCAGGCCAGGTGTACAGCAGGCAGGCCAGTAACCAACGGCACACAGATAGAAGAAGACATGGGGGTGGGTGTGCGAGGAATGAAGAAGTCAAAGGGGAGCTTACTCTGGCTCAAAGTCGTCTAAGAGGAAGTGCTGTGTTTTCATTCCTTAAAGTGACATTGACACACTTCCGTGCCTTTGAAATGATCCATATTGTGTTTAACTGAGCACAGCTATTTGCAACATGTGAGAGTTTAAAGACTGTAAAAAGAAATATGTCTGAATCATGCACTCCCAAGTACAAATGAAGCATCTATTTTGCTTCTAACCCCTTTCCCAGGCTTCTGTAAGTCTACCTACTCTAGGAACTAAGAGTTTCCTTAGGCCGGTGCTAATTGTTTGTGTTGCTCCTCACTTCTCCAAGATGCAAGTAGTGGTGGGAGAGGCCATGGCATGTGTGGGCTGCAACGGACAAGTAGAGGATTCATCTGTTGTTTCCCACATTTTCATGTTGGTTTGGGAATTGTTGGTGCCCAGGTCTAGCTGGTCTTATGGCCACCAGTTTATTGTAGTTGGCATGTGTGGCTGAGCCTACATTTGTGTTGTAGGTTCTGGTCTCCCATCTGGTGACCTTTTCTGGCTGACCCAGCTCCGTTGATGCCCTCACTATGACCTCATCTGAGGTTTCCTCATATCTTTCAGCTGTGCTGCCCTTCACGCACCCCTCACCAGTGCGACCATTTGGAAAATCCCATGTCTGCTTTCTAGAGGCTGCAGAGAATTCTAGGTTCTAACACTTTGGGACCCACATGAAAAGGTGGCAGATAAAATACAGAAGGATCAGGTACACTGCAACTTTGGTTAAACAGAACCAACCACTGTAGTTCAAGAGCCTCCCAGTTGTTGCATGTCTCAGATACTGGGACATCATTGCGCTATAAACCCCTTCTTCTTCCTCTTCTTCTTCTTCTCCTCCTCCTTCTCCTTCTCCTCCTCCTCCTCCTCCTTCTCCTCCTCCTCCTCCTCCTCCTTCTTCTTCTTCTTCTTCATTATTATTATTGAGCCAGATGTCCTGAAGGTTTATTTGCTAAGTTTGCCAACACTAGGCAGGTAGAAGTCAAAGGCTTCTTGGGGGTGTTTAACTCAAACCCTCCCTTATGCTGCCGAGGTACCACAACATTGGGTTAATTTACTTGGACACATTCATCTGGGGTTAAGGGCTGAGCAAACTTTCTCTTCCATAGTTAGGCTGGGAAATGAGGCTGAGGCTCTTCTGTCTTTCCTTTGCCCTCAATTTATCCACTGCTCTTCACTCCTCCAATCCAGAGCAATCAAGCTAAGACTCACCACGTCTGTGACGCCCTCTTCTCCCATCCAGCTGGACTTGCCTTAGCTCTTCCAGGGTCTTTAAAAAGCAAGAGACAAAAGGATTGAGAAAATCCCCCTCTATCTTCAAAGACAGGATTGAGAGGCCATTATCTTACTGTGAGTTCAATCCCTACTTTGAATGTCAGAAGTTGAGCATTATTTCTTAGAATCGCTGCTCCAGATAACTCTAAACTCCAGCCCTAGTCTCCAACTCCAAGGACAGCTGGAATCCTCTGACAATTGGGGAAAGACAGAGAACATATCATTTTCATGAAGCCAGAAACAGGCTTGTTACACAAAGTTAAAGTGAAGAGGCATCAAAGATTTTACTTAGCTCATTAACTATTGAAGGAACCCAGTCCATTGTTAAAAAGCCAGAATTTGAGTTGATGTTGTCTTATCTGAGATAGAATTCATGTGCATTGCTTAAGACAGAAAACATTTATACTGTTACCAGTTGTCTGTCTTCAAAATAACCCCTACCTCTGTACACATTTCTTCATTAATATCCTCATTAATAAAAGTCAGTCAAACACATACACATAGATGTGAGCAAGTGTACCCGCCCTGTACACATCTGTAAAATTAGGTAATTCCTTCAGGGTACCCTAAGCCACCCAGTACTCATCAATTTGCTAATGGAATATTCAGGCAATTCTTTTCCCTTAGTCTATCCCATTTTATTCTGACAAAGTATAACCTCAAAAATTGATGTAGCCTATATAATACTAAAAGATAATTCAAAGAAGAGCTATAAGTGGCCAATAAATAAAAAATAATACTCAACCTCATAAACACATGAATGAAAAACCTACTTAGTTGTTTAGGTCTTAAGATATTTTTAGGTCTAGATACATGTTTTAAGTTGATAATGATGAGATATGATAGATATTGATTTACATTCAGAATTTTAGATGCACCAAGATAGGAAAGATGTTTTCTTCAAGGCTGCCAAATACAAATACCCAAAGCACTATGAATATAACATTTATATAATACCTGATTGTGTCATGGTTCTCCTTGCTGTAGGTAGTTTATCGTATGTATGTGGAATAGTATAAATGCTTATGTAAAAATAAAAATAATAAAATAAAATTGTTTTTTTAAAAAAAAAACTTAAGTTTTTGCATATTTGACCCAGGACATTAATTTGCAGGCATATCCATCCTCCAGAGAAAGAGAGACTCAAGCATGTAAGTGAGTAAGTGTGAAAGTGTGAAGGAGGATTGCAAGTTTAAGGCTGGACTCAGATTCCCAGGCAGTGGGATTATGGCTGTATACCACCAAACCTAGCTTTAGCTCTTTTTTGGATTGTATAAACTACTTTACTGCAGTATAGCAACACTGCTATTTTTGTTGACATGTCTTCTTCTGCCCTCTCTTCCCTTCATACATTGGTAAAGAACTGTTCTGACTGTGTAACAACGCAGTGATGAGGACCTCACTCCCAGCTATCCTGATGTTGTCAAGGATACTGAGAGTCATAGTAAGGTACAGAGAACTGACTCGACTGGTATCGCACACCTGAAAGCCAATTCCTAGAAAAGAATAGAGCGAGGGAGTCGTATTGAGGGAAGAGACACCAAAGGCAACAGGATGCTGTAGCTTGGACAAGCGTCCCCTAAAGTGTATGTCTTGGAGTCTTGGGCTCCAGGGTGGCGCTGTTGGCAGGTGATGGGACCTTTTAAGCAGTGGGTCCTACAGGGTGGTTAGGTCGTTGAGAGTGTGGTGCTTTGGTTTATTCCCGCTCCTCTCTGCTTCTTGTCTCAGGATGTTAGTGGTTTCCCCCATGACTTGTTCCCTGTCTTTGCCCCCACCAGAGTTCCAAAGTAATGGGTCTGCCTGATTATGAACTGGAAACTCTGGAACTGTGTGTTTATCATCAATTTCCTCAGCTGTGTCATTACAGCAATGGGAATTTGACTAACACATTTTTCTTGATGAACCAACTTAGGATCTTTTTAAAGGGAAGTCAAGGGGATCAGATATGAGGATTCTTTCTAAATTGCTTTGTGTGTGTGTGTGTGTGTGTGTGTGTGTGTGTGTGTGTGTTGACAGATAGAGAGATAGATAGATAGATAGATAGATAGATAGACAGATAGAGAGAGAGAGAGGGAGGGAGAAGCTGGTCTGGTATAGAGAAGAACTCAGATGGGTCAGCCTAAAGTTTATCCAAGGAGAGTCCTTTATTCAAAGTAATAGAAACAAACCGATATATCTATTTATGGAAGGCCATCACTCTTTAACCTATCTTTCTCCACAATATTATATGAATAAAAATAGGAAATAAAAGTTGAAATAGCAAGAATTATAGGATCTTAGCAAGCCATTGTTTAAAAGACAGAGTCTCTCTATGTAGCCTAAGTTGGCTTCAAACTCATGATTCTCCTGCCTCAGCAGCCCAAGTGCTGGGATCGCAGGTATGCACCACCATGCCCAATAATGCTGTCTTGTGGAAGGTAGAGGAAGTTTATTATAAGGAAAATCTTCCCTTGAGAAAAAGAGAGAAAGCCATGTCAGAGGAAAGGCTAATAATTTGAGTATTATATACATAATTTTCTCATGGTCCTGCTCATAATGAAGTGATTCTCAACCTGTGGGTCACAACCCCTTTGGGGATCACATAGCAGATTCTCTGCATATCAGATATTTGTAATTCATAACCATAGCTAAATTATAGTTATGAAGTAGCAACAAGATAATTTTATGGTCAAGGGTCACCACAACATGAGAAATTGTTAAAGAGAGGCAGCATTAGGAAGGTTGAGAACCATATAATATCTCTTTATAAAAAGGGAGAAAATAGCCTATTTTCTTTCTAGCCACAATATTCACATCTAAGAGCTCCATTCCATCACCACCACCATCACCATCAACAATGACAACAGCAATTAGACTAGCTGGAGGGTGGTGGTGCACACCTTTAATCTCAGCACTTGGGAGGCAGAATCAGGTAGATCTCTGAGTTGGAGGCAGCGTGGTGAACAGAGTGAGTTCCAGGACAACCAGGGCTACATAGAGAGATCCTGTCTTGAAAAACAAACCAACAAATTAGACTAACAAGAGAAAGGCAGAGGAGTGTGCAGAACTTAGTTTGCAGGGAAAACCTGAGTGTTGAGGAGTGGACAGCCGTCCAGAAGCCTGATGAGACAGCGGTGTGACACGCACGGAATAAACCGGAGTGGTGTGAAGCAAGGCCTATCTGTCCAGAGTCTTCACGGCATACCTGTGTCTGCCTCTTTTCTTCCAGGCACAGAGAAACTGCTTTTGGGGGGCTGGAGAGATGGCTCAGAGGTTAAGAGCACTGCCTGTTCTTCCAAAGGTCCTAAGTTCAATTCCCAGCAACCACAGGGTGGCTCACAGCTATGTATAGTGGGATCTGGTGCCCTCTTCTGGTACACAGGTGTACATGCAGGCAGAACACTGTATACATAATAATAAATAAATCTTAAAAAACAAACAAACCTCTTTTGAAATGAGGGTTTTATGACTCACTTGAGAGAAAAGTCATCAAGTTCATTCATGGCCCACTTAAAGGACATGTGAGAAAGGGTTTGTCTGGTAGAAGTCTTCCTGATGGCCCCCCCAACCTGGGGCTTCTTCCCGGATGCACTGTAGTGTCAGAAGGCTTTGCGGTTGGAGCGATAAGCCTGAGGGAACGACACTGTGGTGGATTGCTGAGGGGAGCATGGTAGGCCACAGGCAGACAGGTACAACTTGCGGAGGTGGTGCCTCCCTCCTTCCTTTCTTCCTGTCTTCTCCTCCAAGCCAGCTTCCCACCAAACAGTGCTGTTTAATTATCTTTGCTGATAAAGACAGATGACAGGCACTCAGCTCCACAGTGAGTGGACGGAGGAATTAATGGTGAGTCATCCACCGACTTCTAAACCTCCCTGGAAGCTAAGCCGCACTTTTACGACTCCCGTGCTCTGCAGAGACACTAATTTCCCCCACTGGTGACCATTACAATGCTTTATATAGCACAGTGAGGCGAGACGGCACATTAACCTTTGCGGAAGACACAGTCAGACCATGCCTTCGTAAGCAGAGGGCTCTGACGCAAACACGCAAGAATGAGACACTGTTTTAGTGTTGATTTCTTTGAATAGCTCACTCTCTGTGGCCCCAGGGACACTTTGGAAGAATCCCAGATAATAATGCCAATTGTGTCATTTTCTCATGGAGGAGGTGGTGACAGGTCGTCACACGTAAGCATAAGGCACAGCAGGATGCCACTCATCAATCAGGCAGCCTCCCTGCAGCCATCTTGCTCACCTCTCCTTTCTTCCTTGGCTTATTGTGGTCACTTACAGCTTGCTTCCTGGTGTCTACTTCAGCCCTGTGTCATATTTCCAATTCATCAGCCAGGGAGACACTTTTTGAAGTCAATGTTAGATCATGTCATTGCTCCCTCTTACTCAGAGAACTAGACAAAGTCTTTCCAGGGTCACGTGGACTCAGGCTGGCTGCAGTGACAAGAGAATTTTCCTTCCACACTGGATGCCCAGTCTCACTTTGTGGAGGAAATTGTTGATTCTGTGTCACAAACACACAAAACTATGTCTTGTGAATATCTAGAAATATTTCACGTACCCACTATATACATTTCTCTCTTCCTAAGAAAAAGGAAACATGTTCAGAACCTTTCTTTTTCATCTTTTTTCTTATCACTGTGGTCTTGATTAAGTTTCACTTGCAAGTTGTATTGTGACCTTGAGACGTCCAATTCCACTTGTTTTGACACCTTCTCATTAGGTTGTGGGTGTTATGGTCCTTTCCCTTCAATCTGGGTGGCCTTGTGACTATTGAATGTGACACAGGATGTATTATAAGACTTGAGCATAAAATTGTATATAGCTTGCAGCCTTTCCAGCTGGTTCTTTGGGAGATGTTTGCTCATGAAACGCAGTCTGTGCAGTAGGAAAGTAGAGACCACACAGAGATGCCATATTTAGATTTTTGTTCAGCAGCCCCAGCTGCAGTTGCATCAACTTCTGGAAATTTGAGAGGATGAACTTCAGGTGGTCTCAGGCTGCGTCACTCGGGCTGCCCAAACATGAAGCAGGGATGAGCCAATGTTGTGTCTCAGCAAGAAGCACACAAGGATGGGACTCTCATGTGATAAGTGCTGGCACATTAAAAGAACCCAGGAAGACCTTTGAAGCTGTCTCAGAAGCAAGGACTTTCTGACCTTCTCTTACTTCCCCAACCTCAAGGCAGGGAGGGACTGCCTTTGAAGTTCCCTTATCTGACTTAGGAAATGTCTTCTAAAGGAAATACAATTGTTTCAAATGCCCTTCCAGGAAAGATTATCCTCAGAAGAGACTGTAAGTCTCCACACCCAGACAGACTTTTCATCTGTTCTTCTGAGGCAGCTTTGAGAGTGCACCTCTGGGACATCCACATACATATGCATGGCACTTGCCTGCCTTTAACCCCCCAAGAACCTAGGATAGCCTTGTCACCAGCTATTGTCTGGTGTCTGGGCTTATTCACAAACTGTTTATTGTCTGTCATGATTGCCTACATCCCCCTATTTTTTTTTTTTCTTCTTTATGAAGAAGGGTCTGTAAGTTTCTGAATCTCATTGGGCTTTTTTGTGAGGGTGTTAATAAATCTTTATATCTCTTCTTACAACCCTGCCTACGATCCTCTAATCTCAGTGAAATTCTGGAGGTTTCCCCTTTTCCATACTGCAATGAAATGGGTACCAGAATTTCCTGACCTAATTGGAGGACTGGCGAAGGGCTAATAGAAGGATGGTGTGGTCCTGCTGTTACTTTGTATTAATTAGATGAGTCAGATGCTGGTCTTACTGTTACTTTGTATTAATTAGATTAGTCAGTACAGTGCTACAACAACAAACAGATCTTCACAACCTGCGCTTCACATCACCCATCTGTATCTCTTACATCGTTGTTCCGTGAAGGTCAAGGGGCTTCCGTCCAGAGGGCGACTCTGAGACCCACTTTCCCTCAGTGCTCTCTTTGTCTTTGAGGGTCCTCAGAGTCTTGTCCTGTATTTCTATAGTTTAGCTGATTTATGAGGGGGAAGACACGATAGGGATGGGTGTAGCCTAGTTTCAAGTGAGCTGCATCACTTTTGCTCACAATCCATTAGCGAAGACTCAAACTTAGAGTCCCACTCCACTTTCAGGGAAGTCTGAAAAGTATAGTTAACCTAGGTTCCTAAGGAGAAGACACTAAACTGCCTAGCAACTTGCTAGTTTCTGGCATCTAATGTCTTAATCTTTGCTGTGGACAGAGGCAACAGCATCAAACTCAGTAGGTTGTTGTAAGGATAAAAAAATATAAGAAATTATCTCATCTCTAAAGGTTTTGAAAGGACTATATTTTTATAGATACAATCCTGCAGCACATAGTGACCTGACAGATAACAGTGTACCGCGTTTACCATGATAATTCAATTAGATTCATAATGGAGTTGAAAATTCTGCTTAGGAAATAATTTTACTATATGTTTAGGTATACAAATGCTACTGCATTGGAATTCCCTACAACAGACAATACAGGGAGCATATATATGTAGCCTAGAAGCAATGAATTATAGTCTATATCAAAGAGTATTATAGGCTGTGCCATCTATTCAAATAAGTACGGTCTATGATGTTGACTTGACATAATGATGAAATCATGCAAGCAATGATGCTTTTCTCAGACATATTCTGGCTATCTGAGCTCTGAAAAGCTATATCACAATGTCTCCTATCAGAGACAAAACCTAAGGTGATGGAACTCTTGACCATCGTGTGTGATGATGTGGCACTGGCCCACCCCTGGGGACCACTATAGCGTTAACCCATAATTGTTTCCCACTCAGGAGGCAGAATAACAAGCTACCCAAACCAGGGTCTGCTTGATGTTATTCAAGCTCACAGGAAACGTGTCTCAGGAACACAGCTGGTCCCTCACCAGGCAACGCTCAAGTGGGACATTAGGCAGAGAGTCACTTCTTCTTTCTCCCTAGTTTTATATGATAATGGTTTCCATAGCAGCCTGTGTGATTGATGTAAACACAAGCAAGGGAAGATGATCAGCTAAAGGAACTGAAAACACAGTGGTGACTCTTTCTACTCAGGTAGCCACAGGCTCTTCAGGTCCAGGCCCCTCCCTAAAGTGCTTCCGCTCTGAGGAGTCGTGCCTTTTTCACCGGAAAAATGGACATACTGCCGCCACCGGCAGAACAGTCCAGTGAAAGCCAAGTGAGCTGGGGTAAGGACTAAACTGTGAGTGGGACAGAAGTGTGGCTCTCATGACTGCTTGGGAAGCAATGGGCCACAGACCCATCCCTATGCAGAGTCAAACGTTTCAAAGCCGTTTTTCTTCTGATGGTGAAATTTCTAGGTAAAACTTGGAAAATATGAGAAAAGCATACTTATAACTTCTAATCTTAAGAATAATTTCTACATCAGACTTATTTACCCTTTATGGATTGGGAGGAGAGTGTGCCTTACTGGCTGGATAAATTACCCAAGCATGCTTCCTAAATCTGGATCAGCTCACAGTACTTGCTTGATCTATATGTTGAGCAAATATCTCTGTAGCTTCATGGGACATATTAGAGGACTTTAAAATGTTGATTTTCTCTGACCTAAATCTTCTAAGAATCTCTCCTAGAGATAAAATCCTTGACTGGGATATGGCTTGGTATAATACTTGCTCCAGCAAGGATGAGGCCCTAGGTTTTTAATCTCTAATATATATATGTATATGTGATACACACACACACACACACACACACACACACACACACACACACATTCCTAAACACAATCTAGATTTATGGCCAAGTAGCTAAAGGCTGTTTCAAAGTTATTTATAAAGGCAAAGAGTTGAAAATTTAAATACACGCCTTTATAGGTAAATAAATCACACAGCATTCATGCAGAGGAATATTTTGTGACATGTAAGAATAATGTTTATGCTTTATTTTTAATGACATAGAAAATTCCTTCATAAAAACACAGGATAAGGGATGGCATTTATGGCTTTATAGCAGCTGAGTTCAAGTGTAAAAAACAATGACAGCGAAGACAGAATCCCAAACAAACTATCGGATCTGGGAGGCAGAATGTGAGAGCTTCCTTTCCTGTGCATTTTCTTCCTGTGCCCTTATGTATATTTAAAAGTTTCCACATGGAGAGACACAAGAAAAGCCACTTCTTGGTCCTTGCCTGAAGGGGGAAGAAGCCTTCTCCTGGGTAGTGTAACTAAGCAAAGATAGCCATTCAAAACTTACCAAAGGGCATCTAGATTTTAAGACAGAAATATATTCTGAAAATAATTACAAATTAAATAATCAGATTCTAAGATAAAAGGCTTTAGAAAACCTCTTTATTCCTTCAGTTAGGAGCTATGCTTGTCTAGTAACGTGGTAGTAGATTCTCCGTGAAGATTTACAACCTCTCCAGCCTTGGGCAGTTGGCTAGGTTTCTAGTACCAGCCATGTTTTCCCTCCTGTTGAGCAGGCCTTAAGTCCAATCAGACTTGGGTACTGCCAAGATATAAGTGCCACAATTTCACCTTAGGGGTGGCTTTCCATGTGGCCATTGTTGTGGTTTGCAGGTGTCACAGCTGGGCAGGGATTGTGACTGTGCCCCTCCCTTACTATGAGAACTAACAAGACCACTTTCAGGTTAGACCCAGCTTGTATCTTCTGAGTCCTGTGTCTGAAGCATATGGTGTCTCCAGCAACCTCTGAGAGGCATCCAAGGGCAAAAGCCTATATTGTCTTGGAAGGCACCTGGACTACTCTGACCAAAAACTTGGAGGTTTCTCAAGTTTTGTGTTAGAGTTTTTGTTAGGTCGTCTGTGGCTCCTGTGTGGAGCATGGCCAGCTCATGTGATATAACTTCATTTATCCTTATACCCACAGATAAGTAAGGCTCTCACTGTATCAAAGCAGGTTCTCTTTGAAGCAGAGATCATCACAGAAAACCACACTTGGTCCTAATGTAGAGATCAGTTGCTTGTGGGGGTGCTCAGCCCCAGTAGATGTACCCACAGTACAACTTCTCTTTCAAAGACTCAGGGAGCATCTTGGAATAGAAGGTAGAAAGAGTGTAAGAGCCAGAGGACGAGTAAGTCTTCTGTGAGATTATGTCCACTGGAAATGACAGAGAAGCCACACCATGAACAACATGGCTGCCTAAACAAGACATGAACAACGACAGTGGCAGTACATAGGCCAACACAGAAGGGGCAACAATCTCTGGAGGTCCTAGACAAAGAACTACAGACCACTAATCGCTGTAGAGAGAGGGAATTCCTCTCTCTCGAGGATGAGCCCTGTACTTGGTTATCCAATACAAATTGTTCAGTCCAGAAACCATATGCACACAGGCAACACTAAATGGACTCAGCAGATGTGTGTGTGTGTGTGTGTGTGTGTGTGTGTGTGTGTTACATGTATGTAACTGTTAGGGTTGTTTTTAAAATGTGTTTCAGTTTCTCTCTTGACCCAGCTAGCACCCAAATAATTGACACGGGACTGCTACATTTATTTGACAAGCTGTGTGGCACAAGAACTGAATAGTAACAATCTAGTTTTAACCTTCTAAGCTGGTCTAGCTACCTCCCAGCTGGAATCCTCAAGACACTTGCATTTTATGGCTTCCTCTGCTCCAGGTGTTCTCTCACGGTGTCTCCTGGACCTCTCCTCATGGCTGAATCCCTTCTTTCTCTTTCTCTTTTCTCCTCTACTGACTGTCAAAAGGCCCAGAACTATTCTCCCCCTTGCTCAGTCATTGGCTGTCAAGTCTCCTTATTGACATATCAGGGAACAATTGGGGAGCAAAGCTTAGACAGGAGATTCTCAGAACGTGGATTTCAACCAGATCTGGAGGGCAACAGCATTTGAATCTTTACGCAGTGCACAGTAACATTCTGCGTACATGGAATAGTAATAAAGGAAAAGAGACTACCAATCTGAGAGAAATAAGATGATCATTGGAGGGGCTAAAGAAAGGGAAGGGAATGGGGAAAGCGATAGCTATACAATTATATTTTAATTAAGATTTGAAAAAAATAAATACTCTGTACTTGGGATATTCTGTGGAGACTTTACCCATTTTAGCCTCTGGATTGCTCTTTTATCAGAGCATGTTTCCTGGAACTTGGGGGATAGATGTTGAAGAGTTTGTAGATAGATTTAAGGAGATCCATGAATTTTCTAAAATTCTAATTCAGCATGCCTATGTATATACGTTTTACCAGAACTGGAGTCCATAGCTTTTATGAGATTATCTTAGATGCCTTTGTATCTCCAAGGGTATTTGAGGCTCTATAAGTGAGTTCCATTCATCTGGACATTTAAGCTCTTCAAAGCCAAGTGATTACATATAGGAGACAGTGGATAAAAGCTCTCTCGCTAGCTCCCATCTTTGAATGACTGACCCCAAGCATGGCCCTCTAATTCACATGAACCAAATTGCAGTGAGAACAAATTCATGTGTAGCTGCAAAGCAAGTGACATCAGAGTATTGAGGGATGTGTTTTTACCACAAATTCAACCTCTGCCTCGCTCTGGAAAAGCTTCCTTGTAAACCAGGTTCTTCAACATATTTCGTAAAACAAGAGAGCTGGAGAAAGTCTTTCCCAGGGAAGAGCCCCTCACCCACTAAGTGGTCAGCCCTGAATTCATACAAGTAACATTACGTGGGCTGAGAAGGTTATATTTATATATTTAGGAATATATGTGGTAAATTTATTTTATATATTTATAAACGATTTTGTTGAAAGCTCTCATAGCTTTTGTTCCTGAACCTCAGTTGGATGGGTTTGAGTTGAATAAATTTTTGCCTTTATAACAACTCAGTGGTGAAAACTTTAATCTGTTTCATGTTCACAGCCGCTGAGGACAATTAATATTATGGGAACAATGTCATATACAGTACAAGGGATATCTGTGAACATACGATAATGTGTTAGCTCAGTTCTCTGCAGCGAATGTGGCTCATGGGCAATTAGTGCAGAGGAATCTGTAAAGAATCCATAGCAGGTTATGAGAAGTCAGTGACAAAACACCCTGACTAGTCCTCGCTCAATTAACCCATGTTGACAGTGACTTGTAGCTTAGTTGTAGATCAAGGTATCAACTTTACTATCTGCTTTCTATAGCTTGACTTTGTCCCGCAGAAGTTCATATTTGGGAGATGTAATTCTAAGATGTATATGCTAATGTCTCTGGAAGTACTTTAGGTAAGAATTCTGATTGCATGACGTCACGAGGGTGGCCTGTGGCGGCATTGATGCTTTGTAAGAAGTTTGAGAGAACTGAACCAGCACACCTGCTTTGTCGTGCCATTTGATGCCTCCACTGTGGCATATGATACAGGAAGAAGGACTTCAGCACATGGCAACTAGACGCCAGTGCTATGCTCTTGGACTTCCTGACTCCATGAGGGCAAATAAAATAAACTGCTGTTTGAGACAATAAATTATCTCATTTCCAGTATCTGGAAACGGGCTAAGGTGCAACATGGAAAGATACTACTCAGAGTGGAGAGGCTAGAGGTCTGGTGCTGCGCCAGGTACCAGGGATGTGTGCAACCTGAGAGAAACCACCTTTTCTACTAGAATAGCTATCCAGGCTCTTGTTATAGAAAAAGCACTCCAAAGTTTATTTTGATTTCTCTGAGTCTTTTAACTATAGGCATTTGAGTGACCCTGAAAAAGTCTTGGGGGAGGTTCGGAGGCAAGCCAAAAGTTCTAAGTTAGGAAAACTCTATTTTTTTTATAAACAAAACAACAACAACAACAAAAAACTTTACATTGTGATTGGAGTAATAGACACATGAAAAGATCTTCACCCAATGCCTCTGAAACATCTCCCTGTAGTGTGCCATATTGTGTGCACAGTTCTCTTACTTTTCACTAGTTAACTTAGAATTTACAAAACTCAAGGCAGATTTGCCTCAGTAGCAATGTGGCAAAGAATTGCTTCTGCACCGCGAGTCATTTATCGGCAAGTTTTGTTTTGAGCTACAGGATGCTCCTGATGGATGAAATATACAACAACCCCAGAAACCATGACCCAAGATAAGGCACTGTTTATGAACGTCTCCCAGTGATAATAGGAGAGGGGACTATGGAAGCACATGGGGCTATCTTTGTGAAAAATGAAGCTCTCTAATCTTGTTTTTCGTTATTGAAGGCTTTGCTGCGTCTGAGCCGATGATCTCAGACACTGTTGACTAGCAAGTAGATATTTCACAGTGTTCCTCAGTAAAATAAGTCCCAACAAGTATTATCATCAAATACAAGCATTGTGCTAATCATGACAGAAAAACACGAGAGCTTTGGGGTTGGTGGAGATTTCTAATGATCAGGAGTCTCCCAGGAGACCCACACACCAGCTGACTGTCAGTCAAATATTTGAGATACTTAGTAACTATCTCCTATGTAAACAAAAAAATTTCCACAAGATATTAAAAGAGATACTAAAATTGACTTTTAAGGATCTTGAAGTTCATGTCCTGTTGCTGTGATAAAATACCTTGACAAAGGTAACTTTGGAGAGAAGGAATTTCTCTCCCATCATGCCAGGGGGCTTGAGAGAACAGGTCACATTAGATTCCTGGTCAGGAGCAGAGAGCGAGCAATGAACAGGTACATTCCTGGGCTCAGCTCACTCACTCTCTTATGCCACTCAGAGTCTCTCCTGAGAGACCGGTGCCAGGGTCAGGGTCTCTTCTCCTAACCAAATAGGCTAGGTGTGTTCAGCTAGCCCTAGGCATCCTCCTGCCTCTGTCTTCCCAGTGCTGCAATTACATACACATAACACTTCTTCTGGGTTTTTGAAAAACAAAGGTGAAATTAAGCCCCTATGCTTACAAAGGTCTCATGCTTACAGAGCAAGTACATTTTGCTGACCAAAATATCTCCCTAGTCCTATGAATTCATTTTCAATAGAAAAAAAAACCTGTAGAAGCTATTTTTTAAAATGACAGTACTTGACAAAGCATTTTAGAACACATTTGAATACTAACTCATAGCATTAGTGGGATGCAGGCCCACTCAGAAACTACCATTATAATAAAAATGGCACAATTAATTTTGGAACTCAGCAAGGCAATGAATAGCAAATACTTTACCACTTAAAAACTCTTTGTGCCCTAGCCTTTATTTGCCCAGTAATTTATATCAAGGAAATTACTAAAGACATGGCCCCAAGGTTACTCGCTATGATAATCTTTTGAAAACTATAAAAAGTAATAGAAATGCAACAGGAAATGGGTTGAATAAATAACTTCTGTGATAGTCATACACAGCAAATAATTTGCAAACATTGAAAAGATATTATTATTAAAAAGGTACTTGTAGCTTTAGAAAGATGGAGTGTTCATGGAGACCCACCCTACACAAAGAACTGCAGGCAACTAATGACTGCTGAGGGGGGAACTTAGCTTCGTCCAGGGATGAGCCCTCTAAGTTGTTACTGAATAAACAACAAAAATGAATGTGGCAGCTTGTATTTGTATGTGTGTGTTTGTAACAATAAAGTAAAAGAGGCCGTCAATTTGAGAGAGAGAAGTGGGGTAGGGGAGACCATGGAAGGGACTGGAGGGAGGGAAAGAAAGGGATAAAATGACATAATTATATTTTAATCACATTCTTGCAAGAACTAAAAGAATACTTAATTTTGAATGTTCTGGTTGTATAGGTTATTTCTTTGAATGTAGCCATGGATTTTATGCCGATTATATGGAATTAAAATGGCCCATATGTTAATGTTATCACACACAGACACACACACACACACACACACACACTCCCCTATTTGAATATATGTGTGCCTATGGGTGTGTGTTTTATGAAAGAGAGAGAAGGGGAGAGAGGGAGACTACCACATCTATACTGATGAGATAACCAAGGCTGCTTAGATTGAGGATAGGAGCCGGTTGGTATAAATGACAAGTGACAGTGACCAGAAGGCACACAGAAGTTTTGTTCTATTGGATCCAGTGACGTCTCAAGCTCTTGTTCAAGACAGGGCGGCTTATACCTTTACTGAGCAGCTACTTGAAGAAGAATTTGTTGAATTCTAGAATAATCAAATCTTATGAAGCACTGAAGGGACTGAGAACAGTAGCAGGCCTGTCGTGAAATAAACACTGGTGGACTGTGGTAAAAGCCTCCATCGACTGCCAAAAAGTCATCAAGGGTTTATTCTCCTGTCAGGACCCATTCACCTGCTTGTGAGTAAATAAATACCCAGCTCTTCGTGTACTGACCTCTCTGTAATTACTGCAAACATTCCCACCACAGCTGTCATAGTCATCTCTAGACTTGAACTTCGCTGTCTGTACTTATCTTAATCTTCAAAGCAATTCCCTTAACTCTTTCTATTATTATCATCACATCTCGAAGAACTCTTAGAATACCAACAAGCAACTGGTCTACACTAATTGGTAATATCTATATTTGCCTTCTGGCATGATCACCTTCTGTCTTATAGAGACTTTCAAACAGCAGCAGCACAAGAAGAAGACAGACGACCAAGAACGAAGAAGAAGAGAAGAAAGAAAGAAAGAGAAGAGAAGAAGAAGAAGAAGAAGAAGAAGAAGAAGAAGAAGAAGAAGAAGAAGAAGAAGAAGAAGAAGAAACAATTCCTGTACAGCAGGCTCTTACTTCATGGGTAGAACACTTAATTCATAACAGACCTCTTATTTAAAAAGAAAAAAACCCATGCACCCATATGCACACATATAATCAAATATGCATACATACATATATGCATATATATGATACTATGTGGGTCATTTCAACCTCATGTAATCTACCTAAAATCTATGGCTACATTAAAAGACATAGCCTATAAACTAGGAAATTCAAATTTAAGTACTCTTCAGATTTTGCAAGGGCATGATTTAATTTACCATGGTATTATATCGTATTGGACCTATCACAAATGGAAACTATCCTAAGTGGAAAATTCATTTAATCCATCAAATATATTAGACATTACAGTTTAGCATGCTGACATATCGTGGAGTTTCTTTCCCTCCTAAGACCTGGGGGAGTGGTGGTAGTGGTGGGAGGGACTGTCAGGGAGATGAAATTTGCTCCTTTGCCTAGCATCAAGAAAAAGGTTACATCTCCTATTGCTAGTTCAGGAAAAAGTCCCAATTATAAAAGGAAGGTTGCAGGAAATAGTAGACAATGAGCAGGCCTTATATATTTAGAAATTATGTATGTATGTATGTACAATTATGACAAAATAGCTCATGAATCTGAAAAAAAAAGCGAGTATATTGGGGGGGCTTGGAGGGAGGAAAGGAAAGGGGAAATGAGGGGACACCAACTCACCTATAATTAAAAAAAAAAGAAAATAACTTCTAAAAAGTAATTCTGTCCCCTTCCCCAAAAGGACATTTTCTATTGAATGTATGCTGCTTTTGTACCACTGTAAAGTCAAAATATTGACAAACCATAAACTAAGCCTGGGATGGCCTGTGTCCCTCAAATAACATTAAGTGGGCTCCTTCCCCTCAGAAGTTATTGTTTTTAATCCCTCTCCCATTCTCAGTGTTTCACGTCCTACAATCTGCCTCTCTCAGTTCTGATTTCTCTTGCATGGCATCAGCCTCTTCTCTCTTTCTTCTTCCTCTCTTTTAAATCCATCTCCCCCCGCCCCAGTACTATGTCTCCCCACTGTCTAATTTTTTTTAAGTTAAAAACATTAAAATATAATTACATCATTTCTTCTTCACTCTCTGCCCCAGTACCTTCTGTGTGCTGGCCCCGAGCTTGCCCCTTCTTCAAGCCCTGCTCCACTTCCCATTAACTGCTGCTGACACTTGTTGTTGCAAAGAGGCTTTGACGAAGGGTGAGAGCTGCACTTACCTGTGGGGACAAGTACTTAGAATGTAGTTAGTAAGTGTCCTGTTAGCAAAGTGGCAGTGTTCGGTTCGCCTCTGTGCTCTATGACTTGAGTAGGTTTCCAATACCAGGTATAACATTCCTTCCGTTGAACGAGCCTTAAGTCCAATTCGAGAGCTTTGGCCAAGATATGAGCAGCGGTCTTGAACCCTTAGTGTTTACCATGCCATGCTGGTCATCTTTCTGTCTTCCACTCATATTCTGCATACCCAATAGTCAAGAAATAGAACTCACTTGGCTACTGGTAACCAGGAGACAGGGGTGGCACTGGAGACACGTTTTGCCATACCAACAACAAAGAAACGAGAGTGAAATAGAGGTCATAGAGGAGATGAGACCACTCCAGTGATTTTGGGATCCCATAACCCCTGGGGGGATTATAGACAGGGCCATGTACAGTTTCACAAAGCTTACACGTATGTACAGTGCTCTAGACTCATGTACCTGAATAGTGACTGCAGTGTGGCAAGGAAGTCTAAAAAAAACTTGTGTTGGAAGATCTGGGGAGACAGAGAAAGGAGAATTACAAAAATGGAGTTAGGTGTAGAGGTGTAAAGTGTCAACTAGGGCCAAGGCACTAAAGGCAGGATTTTATTGGTAGAAAGAGTGGCTCCTTTTCTGAGGAGAACGGGATGGGGGGAGGTGAGGTAAGAGGAGAAGCCATGATAGGGATGTAAAGTAAATAAATAATAATAAAGAAAGAAAGAAGCACAAATGCCTCTTAGGTCAAGTCTATCATTACAACAGTATCCAAGCTGAGCCACCCATCCTTGAGAGGTTAAGGCTAAACAGATGCAAGGATTGCCTCAGGCAGTGCAGATATCTGGCTGCCTCTTTTCCTTGGGGGTTCAAATTAGAGCACACACATTCTCCTAGTTCACCCCCCCCCCGTGTGTGTGTGTGTGTGTGTGTGTGTGTCTGTGTCTGTGTCTGTGTGTTTTGAGACCCTCTCAGGCCTCGCACAGGTCCACAATGAAAAGGTCTTATTGATTTCACATCAGTGTGTTTCATGGTCTACTTTCCCCATCTCCCTCAGCCCCATACGCCCCACTTACCAACCATTTCCTTGCGTCCTGCTGCTACAGTGCAGACCCCATTCTCACAGTGTTTGCCCACCAGGCTGTGGGCATGCAGGCGGGTATTTTTTCCATTTGTGACCAACTGAACAATAACCATAGCAGGTCCCGCACGTAGTTGCAAATCTATATGAGAAGCACGTTTTTAACAGTTAGTATATATGACCTTATTGTAACATGAAACCAGGGAACATAAATCTAAATTTTCACAAATGTATACATATGTGCCTATGGCTCAATTTAAAAATATGTAGGATGAACACATGACAAGATGGAAATTAATTAAAATGTTAGTAGTGGTGGTTTTACGTGGTGAGACTATGTGTCCAGGAAACAAGCCATTGAAAACACAGTATGCATCATTAGATTGGACTAACTGGCACATGGGTCCTTAAGTAGGCCCTCCTTACTAACCCACATTGTTTTTTCTCTGTTACTGTTACCTTGTCACAACTTTTGGAGACAAAAACTGTGTAAACCATGTATGAAAAGGGAGTGGGTGACTGATGACATAAGAGAGATACACAAGAGTGTAGCCTAACTCCTTGCCGTGTGCTCAGGCAGGAAGGTAGTGCTGTGCAGGGACTTGGCTCTCAAGGCTGTTTTAACAACTTAAACCTGTGGCTTGGCCCACAGTCACCTGCTAGGGCACCCAACTAGTCTTCAGTAGTTTTCTCAGCCCTGGGCACTGACACTTATACTGCATGTGGTCAGGCCTCTGTAAGTTTCTTAAAGAAAAAACAAACTTCCTGATTGAAAAACAAACAAACAAACACAAACAACCCCCCCTCCCAAAAACAACAGAGTAGCCTGAATTAAAGTAAGGAGAAGGGAGTGGTCATAAGAAGGATTTTTTTTTTTTTTTTTGTAACACACGAGGCACTGATGGGAGATATTCCTAGAGAAACGCGATTGCATAGAAAGTGTCAGTGGTTATGCTGAAGACTTTATACGCTCTGCAACTGTGAACAACCTCATGCTTTCCCTAAAGTGATGGGATTGAAACTCCTGCAACCCTGAGCCAAAATACCTCCTTCTTCTTTATAAGGTACTCTGACAGATGTTTTGTCACCGATACCAAAAAAGTAGCCACTGAAGCTTATACTGTGGCCATGCTGTTGGAGATGTTTGTTGATTGGGTCTGGAGCCTATCCATCCACGTCACAGGCCAGCAAGGCAGGTGTGCTGGGGCTGGAAGGCCGAACTCAGAGGCAGGATGGCCTGTACATGGGGAGCCCAACTGGGAGCAGCAAGGGTACAGTTGACAGTGTGCATAGCAGTATGTATTCAATGTGGCAGTGTGTATAAATGTGGCAGTGTGTGTACAATGTGGCAGTGTGTATACAATATGGCAGTGTGCATATAATGTGGCAGTGTGCATACAGTGGGGAGTGATGCAGGCCTTTGAGGGTATCAGCTGACTTTTTGGGAGTTGAGGGAGAGCTGTCCACTGAGGGACCCATGTGGGGAGCCCCTGGAGGAGTTATTGGCCAGGAAAGGAGGGAACAGGAGTTATTGAAGATATGGCTGGTTCTCCTGAGGAGGATTTAGTGCTGAACTGTAGGAGAGTGACAGGGCTGTGGTTAGGCACCACAGCCTGGCCATAGTGGGTAGGCAGAAGGGAAATGGCACAGGAACAGTTGCGCTAGAGAACACAGGGCTAGAGAAAATCCCCCATGTAGACAGCATCATAATTCTAGAACTGAATAGTCTGGGCTCAAATCCTAGCTCAGCCATTTGCTAGCTGGGTGACTCAAGTATATACTGCTTCTTAACCTGCCTTTAAGTCACTGTCCTCCTTTGACAAATTAGTGTATATCTTACGAGTTGCAATGAAGATAAAAATGAATCAATAAATATGTTATGACTTGATACATAGCAAATTCTATGCAAAAGGTGAGTTTATTATACCATACGTACCATATATATGTATATGTATATATATAATGCTCGGAGTAAATGATATGTAGAATATGTATAGTGTATATTATAGTTGGACATGTCTTAGCTTGGGAAGATACAACAGAAGCCATAACAAAAGATAGGCCACGTGGTTTTTAAACAACAACCTTATATTCCTTATAGTCCTGGAAATTGGAAGTAAAAATTCAGGATGCCCTCATATTGTGTCTGGTGAGAGCCAGATGGGTGGTTTGCAGATGGCTGCCTTCTCCCTGGGGCCCCATACAGTGGAAAGAGTAGCCCATATCTCCTCTTTTCTTTTCCTTCTGTGGGGACTTTGTCCTTGGAACATAATTACTAATTATTCAAAAACCTCTATTTCTTAAACATACACATTGGGGTGGAGGGTTAGAATTCCCATATATGAGCCTTAAGGGAACATAAACATTTAGTTCTATGTGCTATATATTATATGCTATATGTACTTTATATTACATATACAAATGCTATAAGTATGACATAATAATTAAGTTATATCATCAACAAAAGAATAAATAGTACATAGAGTAATAAGTAGGTATTAATGTAAACTCTGATGTGATTGTGTATACTGCTGCTATAGATACCTGTGTATGTGATTTACTTTCACCATCACCATCATCATCACCACCACCATCACCATCATCATCACCACCACCACCACCATCACCATCACCATCATCATCACCATCATCACCATCACCATCACCATCATCATCACCATCATCATCATCGTTGCTTGAATGCATTTGAGGCCACAGCTGTTGAGGCTGATGATAACTATCAGTAGAAGCCATAATCCCTGGGTATTGAGGTGAAATTAATATGTCTAGAAGAAATAGAAAAGATGTTTGTGTGTGCATGTGTCTGAGGGCAGGCTTTCATGCATCTGTGTACATGGGGAATGAACTGACCCCAGTAACAGAATCAGAAATTGCCATTGGGTCTGGGTTAACTTACTCAGGATGATCGTTTCTAGTTTCATCTATTTGCCTGCAAATTTCAAGATTTCCTTGTTTTTAATAGTTAGTAGTATTCCATAGTGTAAACGTACCACAGTTTGGTATATACTAACTTTTAATTGAATGCTAGCCCATCATGGGTGTCCTCTGAGAGTCGTCACTCAGCGGGTGATGGGGACAGATGCTGGGACTTGCTATTGGGACTTCAGGTGAGAGAGGTATGGGAGAATGGGGAAGTAGAAGGATCCAGTGGGTCCTGAAACCCTACAATAAGACCATCAAGGCTGGCAGATCTGGACCCAGGGGCACACACAAACTACTGTGTCAACCAAAGACAATGCATGAGGTAAACCTAGAATCCCTATTCAGATTTAGCCAATGGACAGTTGTGTGGAGAGCAGGGATTGATGCTGACATGAACTCTGGTGCTCCCTATTTGACCATTTCCCCTTGGTAGGGAGGCCTGGTGGCACTCAGAGAAAGGATAAGCAGGCTACCAAGATGAGACCTGATAGGCTGTGACCATATGGTGGGGAAGGAGATCCCCTTTTGTCACAGGCCTAGGGGAGGGGAATAGGGTGAAAGAGGGAGGGAGGAGGGAAAGGGAAAATAAAAGTGAGGGGACAACAATTGAGCTGCAGTCTGAATAAATTATTTAAATTTTTAAAAAAAGAAGAAAGAAATTGCCACCAGGACACTGTGAGCCATCCTTTTGAGAGCAAGGTAATGTCAGGAACTTTCTGAACCATACAAGGTCACATCGCAAGGTTGTTGGTGGCTCTCCTGGCTCCTCCCCTCTTGCAGTTTGGTCTAAATCAGGGCTGACCACCACCAAAGCTACCACTAGAAGAGATGCTTGCTCTTTTACTTGGGTCCAGCTGTGCCTCTATAGTGTATTCCCTTCCACTTGCCTTTGACATTTGGAGACTGTCATCAGGGTACCAGTGGTCTTAATGTTTGCTTCTAGAGGGCCTCCTCCTAATGAAAGGATCAGAGGACATTTAAGGATATTAAAAGATCAATGCTTTAAAAACCCAATTTAATACATGGGCAAGCAGGTGCTTGCCTGCCCTCCTGCTTGAAAAGAAGTGAGTCATTGCGCCTTCCAGCAGTCAATTTCCCGAGAGATAATCTTGCAGGCACTGATCAGTCAGCCTCTGAAGACCCCCAGGATTCAGGACTGTTTTCTGAGCCCCAAGGAGTCCTAGGGGCTTTTTGATATTTTTTTCCTTATTGTAGTCCCAAATTTGTCTGTGAATATCTTGTGTCATCTGTTCTGAAGAAAAGCTAGTAATTCTAGGCACCCCAACATTCTAGCGGTTTTTAGAAAATATCTCCAGATGCAGTTTGAGTTGTAAAAGGCCAGGATTAAGTCTAACTAGGCTCTGTGAGGGGAGGCCGTGTTGGAGGCTGAGACTGTCTTCGCATCCTCTCAACACCCCCATCCTGTTCCCATTCCCATGACATTCACTTCTGTGGTATCTAGGTTTCCACGAGGTCCTGGTATGACCTGAGAGAGTTCCCAGGGCCCGTCTCTTCTCCCAACTCCCCAAATATGCCCTGACTTGGTGCTCCAGCCTTATTTTAAAGTCTGTGGTACCAGCAGCAGGCCTGATGGGAGGAGGAGGGATGCCATGATCAAAGTCTGGCTTGGTTCTGTCCAGCAGCCATCCCACAGTGACATCCCTTGGATGCCCTCACTGTTAGATCTAAATAGAAGAGTGAGTAAGATATAAAAGACAGAGCCGTAGGCTGTAATGAGTGCGCCCCATTGAGACAGGACCATATCCAGCTGGAGCTCAAAGCTCTTTCATATAAAGAGGTGAGGTAAGGGTATTAGGATCTCAAATATCTCCCAGCTGAGTTTTCCTAATGTAGGGACCTTTAAAACTTAGAGATTTTTACAGCACCGTTTTGAAGTGATGAAGCCCACGCCATGGGCCAGACATGTAGTCTACATGAAAGGTCTAAGTAAATTATGGTTCCGCACAGCAATGTTCACAAATTTAAGAGGTCTCAGAAGTGTGTGTACTCCATTTCACAGCTGTTAAGAGCTGACACACAAAATAGAGGTGGACCCTGGGGAGATTGGAGTGGGTGCAGACACTTGCTCTGTAAGCATGAGGACCCGAGTTTGAATCCCTAACATCTGTTTTTAGCGGAACATGGCTGTAAACCCAGCACTGGGGAGCAGGGACAGGAGGATCTTGACAGACCTAGCCAAAATGGCGAACTTTCAGTTCAAGTAAGAGATCTTATCCCAAGGCAATAAGATGGAGAGACATAGAGAAAAGTACTTACTGTCCTTTTCTGGCTTCTGAATGTGCACACACGGGCACATATCTCCCCCCACCATTTATATACCCCCCCAATGCATGCAACACACCCCTAAATAAAATTAACTAGATTGATATAGTATAGTTTTATAAATAAATATGAGTTAAAATTATATGGAACATGAGAAAATAATTGTTTTCTCTCATAGGTGGACTCTAGATATAAAATATCTTTGGATATGGGAAGTGAAGGTGGAAGGGAAAATGTGTGAGGAGAGAAAGGTGTCTAAGGGTGGACAGAGAGGATAATGGGGAAAATATGGAATAACATATTTATAACATCTTTGTCTTATATGAAAAATCCATATTTATCTCTACACACACACACACACACACACACACACACACACACACACACACACACACAGGACATGAAAGCAGAGGGTAGCTAATAGAGAAAAGAAAAGGGACCTTGGGAAGGGGCAGGAGAAAGAAAGGAGAAGAATGAGAAGACAAATGTGAACAAAGTACAATGATATAGATTTATGAAAATGTATAATGAAATCCATTATTTTATATTTTAATTAAAAATTAATAATTATAAAGAAAGTACTTGGTAAACCCATGGTTACAAGGACAAAATGTACAGTCATCATCAAACCCCTACCCAGATCTAGCCAAGGGACAGAACATTCTCCACAGTTAAGTGGAGACTGGGGACTGACTGTCACAGGATCTCTGGTGCCCCATATTTGGCCATGTCCCTTTGTGGGGGAGGCACAATGGCACTCGGAGGAAGGATAGTGGACTACCAAGAAGAGACTTGATACCCTAGCACCATATTCAGGGGGAGGAGGTCCCCCTCGGTCACAGTCATAGGGAAGGGGGATTCGGGTGAAAGTGGGAGGGAGGGAGGAATGGGAGGATGCATGGGATGGGATAGAAAATGAGATGTAATATGAATTATTTTATTTTTCAATAAAAATGTGTTTTAAAAAACCCCATGGTTACATTGATTGTAAAAAATATAGGTAGAAAATTGGGGAGAGAAATATGGGTATACACAAATTGCATTTCATATTGACCACATTCATATATGTTATACTATTAAAAATAATTTAAGTTTTACTATGTCATAGGACTTGGGAAATCAAACTTGTAGTGACTTGGAAGCATCCCCCCCCTGCTGACTAGCTGTTGTTGTACTGGTGGGTGCTGTGCAGACTGCCGTGGGAGAAAAGCCATCAGCAGTCTTATCCAGCTGTGAACCTGTCAGCGATAATAACTGGCAAGACACACCTGTGGGTGTAAAAGTGGCGCAAATGTTATGGGTGCAATCTCCTGCTTTGTGGTTAGCTTTAAAGCCTGTTCCACTTGGGCCTGGTTCTGATGATCAGGAAGCACGTGCAGCTGGGAAAGCCATACACCCCAGGAATGAACACTGCGACCATAAGTCTGCTAAGTGGGCATGGTATCAAAATGCCGCCCAAATATGTTTCTCTATCCCCATAGCTGAGTATAACACTCAGACCTTATCAGAGAAACATTTTTGTACAGTGCATGGTGGTTAACAGAGAGACTTATAATGGATCAAAGTATGGAGGAAAAGTGTAGAGTGCTCAGTCATAAATGGGAGATCTATGTGAGAAACCCTCCCATTAATGCTAAGGAGATATTATGGGAAAGGGACAGAAAGATCATAAGAACCAGAGGTATGGGATAACTTGGGAAAAAAAACAGGCCTTCTGCGTATGACAAATCTCTGTACTCATGAAGTTATGGTAATTGTGCTTGTCTGTGAAAGACTTGCCCAAAGTCAAGCCAGCCAACAGTGTAGCGTGGTTGGGAAGGACACATGAGCCTCCACTCCTTACTTAGGCACTCTGACCATTTTATGGCTGCTGGGGCCAAGGAGAGTCAGTTTTCTTTAGGGGTGTGGTCCCTGGTAGGTCGAGCTTGCTCCAGTAGATAATGGTGACACACCCATATACATATGTGGGTGGCACTGATTGGGCTCAGTGTAGTATAAAAAAATAGAAAAAATAAAATTGATAGGGGGATCTGGAAGAATTTGAAGGGGGCTGTGGAGGGTGAAGATTTCTGCAATACATTGTATGCACTTATGAGATTCTCAGAGAACACAAAGAAATTAAAAATTAAAATCAGTTATAATGGTAGAAATTAAAACATATAAGCCAATCACAAAACTGTTGATCTTGTTAGCATTTATGTATCAGGAAAAACTATAATTAGTATCAAGCTATTGTCTCCTTAAATGGCTATATAAAGTGGGATTTTCACTTCCATTTTCATTGGTAAATGAGAGGCCAAGCAATTATCTTAGCATCACCTGGCTGAGCTGTTCATTGTAAGTTCAATTCTCAAGCACAGTGCAATCGACAATGCTCTCCTGTGAACCCGAGGTCTACAAAGAGAGAGAGAGAGAGAGAGAGAGAGAGAGAGAGAGAGAGAGAGAGAGAGAGAGAGAGAGAGAGAGAGAAGCTTACTGATAGGGCTGGTTTCTATAGGAAACAAGCTCAGCTGTGCAGGAAAGGAGTCATCTGGGACTAGGGCCGGGGTTGTGTTCAGGGCGATGTTTCTGGGTGTTAAATAGCTGGTCTTTAAGGAATACTGTGTACACATTTCTAATGTCTTCATGTATTGATTCTGATAGAGGGGAATTTAGAATGACTCTTGACTGAGTGAGTTTTCCAGTAGCCTTCACACTGGCTGTCATTAGATAGAGTTCATACCTGTTTGTTTTGCCTTAAGATTTATCATTTATCGATCCATTATTGATTATCTTGAATTAAATTGTAATATCTTCTGAAATAGAAACCGATAATGAATCTGGCCACTGAGTATAGGGAGGAGAGTCTATCCATCAGTCGGAAGACCAAGCGTGAAAGCTCCCTTTACAGTCAGACGTTCTCAGAAAGTGGTTTCTAGAAAAGTGAGGCCACTGTTCTTAAAGATCTTTACAGTCTTACTCTGTCCATACAGACTGGAGCTGGCAGGCAGGGCAGACAGTGGTGTGCTGGTAAATGTTCAACAACTGGATCTCTGGAAAAAAAATTATAGAATTACATATACATTTGCCTATTTGTGCTGTTGTCTAGGATGTATGGTAAACAATTCAGAGACAACAGTAAAATATTTAATTGCCTATACTACAGACTTCATGAGGTCAGTTGGATATCACAGATTGCTTCTATTGCCTGTGGTAAAACTCTTACATCAGAAACAACTTGTGGGTGACCCGACAAATGAGCCTGGTCCCACCATGAGTGTCAGTTGATACTTATGGGTATATTAAGGGTAAGATGAAAGCAATGCATAAGAAAGATGCGTGGCAGAGGGTCACCAACTTATTAATGGTGAGCATTTTCTTTGCTGAATCAGATTGGTTTTTAAAGCTGGAAAGATGGCTGGCCCTGGTGATAGTTGAGTTATCATCTAAATCATGAACGATGGCTCCCTTCACTTCTTTCTAAAAAGGTTCTTTCCATATACAATGTATATAATTTTTGTTGTTGTCTGGGATGTGTAATCTCCAATTTAGAAACAATAGTAAAATATTTAATTGTTTCTACTGCATATTTCATAGTCGGTTGGTGTTCTATTTAGTCTGTACTATAAGTGCTTTCATCCATCACTGTTTAAATCTGGACCGGTGACAGCACAAGTCAAGCCCAGACTTGTAGGACTTGCCTATTCCTGCGGTGTAAATACTAACCACATCACCAAATTTCAGCCACAGCATGATCAGTGAGAGAGGCGTGAAGAAGACGGACGCAGTAGCACACCCTCTACCCTGTGGCTATGGAGCGAGTCCAACAGACATAAATATCCACAAGATCACAGGAATGCAAATGTGTGATAAGACAGTTATGATGAGATTTTATTGTAACTTTTATTTTACATGAATGTGTGTGGTATGTATGCATGCATGCATGCATGTTTACACGTGTGTGGGTGCACATGCATGTAATGGCCTGAGGTTGATATCAGGTGTCTTCCTTGAGGGATCTTCACCTTATGTATCTAGATAGGATCTCTTGCTGAGCCTAGAGATTGCATTTCGGTTAGTCTTGCTAGCCAGTTTGCTTCAGGGATCTCCTGTCTCCACCTCTCTAGAGCTGGGATTGTAGGGTGAAGCTATGCACATTAGACCTTTATGTGCGCTCTGAGGAATCTAAACTTCTGTCCTCAGGCTTGCAAGGCAAGTGCTTTGCCCGCTGAACCATCTCCATAGCCCTAGAGCCTATTTTAATGTAACTTCTTTGATCATAAATTTCATAATCAAACTATGGTTGTGTTTTATAACTGGCTTTCAAAATTCCTGAAAAATTGGCAGTTGGTTTAGTTAGCTGGTAAGGCTCTCTCCAGGGCACCACAAAGCCTGGCAATCTGGGTTCTCACAAGCCTTCCAGCTGCTTCTTATGATGTGGGATTGGGTTTTCTCACTTCATGTGTGATAGGCTTTTATTCAAATAAGCCACCTCTGTTTGACCTTTATGGAATTAAAAAGATTCTAATGGTTATGCAGAAGGCATGTTTTCTCTTGCAGTTGGTTTTCCCTGCAGCTGTTGGGTTTTGGTAGCTGTAGGCTTCCTGCCCTCAAAGGCTTCTTCAGCTTCTTAACACAGCCTCCCCTCTCCCTTCCCGCCTCCCCCAACCCCGAGCATTCTTTTCTTACTGTCCACAGGCACTTTGCCCGCAGGCTGCTCATCTGATTTGGTGGCCACTTCATCTGAAGCTTTGTTCACACTGGGTTTTGGACTTTTTGCTAGATTAAGAGAGGCTCTTCAAATAACTGTGGAGAACGTCCTGTCCATTGGGTAGATCAGAGTAGGGGTTTGATGTTTACTACTTATATTGTCCTTGGTTAGTGTAATAGTTTGAGCAGCCCCCCCTGGGCCCATCATGATGTTGTTCTTGTAGGTTTCTAGGGCCCTCTGGGTCTTTCTATTAGGCTGTGACCATATAGTGGGGGAGGAGGTCTCTCTAGTTCATAGTCCTAGGGGAGGGGAATAGGGTGAAAGAGGGAGGGAGGGAGGAATGGGTGGATACAAGTGATGGGATAACAATTGAGTTGTAATATGAATAAATTAATAAAATTTAAAAGAAGAAAACCCATCCCCCCCCCCCAAAAAAAAGAGAGACTCTTTAGAACATGGGCTTCAACAGAACTCTCAGGTTCTTTTGTGAATTCTTCAGGACTTGGAGATAACTTGGAGATAAATTTCCTCATATGATGTGTGTGTGGCGTGCGTCTTAGACACTGTTCTGTTGCTGTGAAGAGACACCATAACCAAGGCTCCTCTTACAATAGAAAGCATTTACTTGGGACTGGCTCACAGTTTCAGAGCTTTAGTCCATTATCATCATGGCAGGGAGAACAGGGCCACACAGGCAGCCATGGTCCTGGAGAAATTATTGAGAGTCTGCATCAGACACAAAGGCAACAGGTAAAGAGACAGCTGCTGGGCCTGGCCTGGGCTCTTGAAGTCTTCAAAGCCCATCCCCAGTGATATGCTTTCTTCAACAAGGCCATACCTACTTCAGCAAGGTCACACATCCTAGTCACTGCCAAGCAGTGCCACTCTCTGATGACTAAGCATTCAAACATATGAGCCTGTGAGGTGGTTCTTATTCAATCCACCACAGGGGCCTCTGGATGTTTAGGCATCATTCTGTCAAGGCCTGTGTTCAGCACTGCGTGCACGGGGAGGTTATAGTCACCCTTCGTGCAGCAGCTTTATGGCAAGTCCATTTAATGTCTCATGTGCACACCAGGAGCGTGTTTGAAAACATTCAATTTTCCTACATTAAGCAGGGCAATTCCCACAATGCTTCTGAACCTTAATGGCTGTGATATCATTATAGATAATGCAGAGCTGCCCGTGCGGGATATGGTGACAGCTCTGCCACATGTGATAATTGTGGATCTCATTTTGCCATTGCCAGTTCCCATTTGCTGAGAAGCATAAACTCCAGCATTGTGTTTCTGACTCCTGAGTCTTTAGTCTTTTTTAAAAAATTTATTTAAGTAATTTATTCAGATTATATCTCATTTGTCATCTCATCACTAGTATCTTCCCGTTCCCCCTCCCTCCATCCCTCTTTCATCCTATTCCCCTCCCTTAGGTCTGTGACATAAGGGGACCTTGTCCCTCACTGTAAGATCACAGCCTATTAGATCTCTTCCTTGTAGCCTGCTTACTCTTCCTCTGAGTGTCACCAGGTCTCCCCACCAAGGGGAAGTGGTCAATCAGGGGACACCAGCGTTCATGTCCAAGTCAGTCCCTGCTCTCCACACAATTGTGGAGAATGTGGTGTCCATTGGCTGGATCTAAATAGGGGCTCGAGGTTTACTGCATGCATTGACCTTGGTTGGTGCAGTAGTTTGAGCAGACCCACCTGGGTCCAGATCCGCCAGCCTTAATGGTCTTCGTGTAGGTTTCTAGGGCCCTCTGGATCCTTTTATTTCCCCATTCTTCCTTACCTCTCTCACCTAGAGTCTCAGTAGAAAGTCCCAGTATCTATCCCAATCTCCAGCTAAGTGAAGACTTTCAGGGGACATCTTTGTTGAGCTAGTGTTCAATTATAAGTGAGTATATGCCATGTGTATCTTTCGGGGTCTGGGTTAACTCATTCAGGATGATTATTTCTAGTTCCATCCATTTGCCTGAAAATTTCAGGATTTCGTTGTTTTTAATAGCTGAATAGTATTCCATAGTGTAAATGTACCACAGTTTCTTTGTTCATTCTGACTGAGGGACATCTAGGTTGTTTCCATGTTCTGGCTGTTACGAATAAGGCAGCTATGAACATGGTTGAGCATATGTCCTTGTTGTGTGGTGGAGCATCTCTTGGGTATATTCAAAGGAGTGGAATAGCTGGATCTTGAGGTAGCCCTATTCCCAGTTTTCTGAGAAAGTGCCAGATTGATTTCCAAAGTGGTTGTACAAGTTTGCACTCCCACCAGCAATGAAGGAGTGTTCCCCTTTCTCCACATCCTCGCCAGCATGTGGTGTCACCTGAGTTTTGATCTTAGCCATTCTGATGGTATAAGAAGGGATCTCAGAGTCATTTTGATGTGCATTTCTCTGATGACTTAAGATGTTGAGCAATTCTTTAATTGTTTCTCAGCCATTTAATATTCCTCTGTTGAGAATTGTCTGTTTAGTTCTGAGTCCCATTTTTTAATTGGGTTATTTGGTTTGGTGGTATTTCATTTTTTGAGATCTTTATATATTTTGGATATTAGTCATTTGTCAGATGTAGGGTTGGTGAAGATCTTTTCCCAGTCTGTGGGCTGTTGCTTTGTTTTGTTGCCAGTGTCTCCTGCCTTACAGAAGCTTGTTAGCCTCATGAGGTCCCACTTATTAATTGCTGGCCTTAGAGCCTGGGCTGTTGGAGTTCTGTTCAAGAAGTTATCTCCTGTGCCAGTGAGTTCCGGGCTCTTCCCCACTTTTTCTTCTAACCGATTTAGTGTCTCTGGTTTTATTTTGAGGTCTTTAATCCACTTCGACTTGAGTTTTGTGCAAGGTGACAAATGTGGATCTACTCACATCTTTCTACAAGTAGATATTCAGCTAGACCAGCCGCGTTTGTTGAAGATGCTATTCTTCCATTGAATAGATTTGGCTTCTTTGTCAAAAATCAAGTGTCCGTATGTGTCTGGATTTATTTCTGGGTCTTCGATTTGATTCCATTGGTCAACTAGCCTGTTTCTATACCACTGCCATGCTGTTTTAATTACTGTTGCTCTATAGTACAGTGTGAAATCAGGTAAGGAGATTCCTCTGGAGGATCTTTTATTATACAGGATTGTTTTAGCTAATCTGGGTTTTTTGCTTTTCCATATGAAATCGAGGATTGATCTTTCAATGTCTTTAAAAATTGTATAGGTATTTTGATAGGGATTACATTGAATCTGTAAATTGCTTTTAGTAAAATGGCCCTTTTTACTATGTTAATTGTCCCAATCCTTGAACAAGGAAGATCTTTCCAACTTCTGATGTCATCTTCAATCTCCTTCACAGACCAGAAGTTTTGTTCAAACAAGTCTTTCACTTGCTTGGTTAGAGTTATTCCTAGATACTTTATATTGCTTGTGGCTATCGTGAAAGGTGTAGTTTCCCTAATTTCTTTCTCAGCATGATTGTCATTTGTATACAGGAAGGCTACTAACCTAATTTTGAGTTAATTTTGTATCCAGCCAATTTGCTGAAGGTGTTTATCACCTGTAGGAGTTCTCTGGTGGAATTTTGGAGGTCACTTATGAACACTATCATAGCATCTGCAAATAGGGAAAATTTGACTTCCTCCTTTCCCATTTAGATCCCCTTGATCTCCTTTTGTTATCTTACTGCTTTGGCTAGAACTTCAAGAACTATATTGAGATAAGAAAGTGGGCAGCCTTGTTGGTCCCTGATTTTAGAGGAATTTCCTTGAATTTCTCTCCATTTAATTTAATGTTGGCTATTGGCTTGCTGTATACACCCTTTATTATGTTGAGGTATGTATATTTTATCCCTGATCTCTCCAAAACTTTAAACACGAATGGGTGTCGGATTTTGTCAAATGATTTTTCAGCATCTAAGGAGATGATCATGTGTTTTTTTTTCCTTTCGGTTCGTTTATATGGTGGATTACATTGATGGATTTCCTTATATTGAACCATCCCTGTATGCCTAGAATGAAGCTTACTTGGTCACGGTGAATGACATCTTTGATGTATTGTATTCTTGTACTTATATTCGGTTTACAAGTATTATATTGAGTATTTTTGCATCAATGTTCATAAGAGAAATTGGTCTGAAATTCTTTCTTTGTTGGGTCTTAGTGAGGTTTAGGTATCAAGGTGACTGTGGTCTCATAGAAGGAGTTTGGTAATGTTCCATCCATTTCTATCTTTTAGAGTAGTTTGAAGGGTATCATTCTGAGGTAATGTCTATCCTTGTGGCTGAGATGTGTTTCTTGAATGCAAAAGAATATTGGGTCTTGTTTATATATCCATTCAGTTACTCTATGTCTTTTTA
Source organism: Acomys russatus (assembly GCF_903995435.1). NCBI lineage: Eukaryota > Metazoa > Chordata > Mammalia > Rodentia > Muridae > Acomys > Acomys russatus. The sequence continues at coordinate 80,226,301 of NC_067140.1, forward strand.
TTGGAGAATTGAGACTATTGATATTGAGAGATATTAATGACCAGTGACTGTTATGTCCCTTGATTTTGATGTTGGTTGCAGTAGAGTGTTTGTGCGGTTATGTTTTTGCAACAGGGTAGTTATCTATTTCCTCTGTAATTTTGGTTGTAGTTTGTCACTTTGGGTTGGAGTTTTCCTTCTAGTAACTCTGTAAGGCTGGATTTGTGGATAGGTACTGTTTGAATTTTTTTTCGTGGAATATCTTGTTTTCTCAATCAATAGTTATTGAACGCTTCACTGGGTATAGTAGTCTGGCCTGGCATCTGTGGTCTCTTAGGGTTTTCAGGACCTCTGTCCAGGCCCTTCTGGCTTTCATGGTCTGTGCTGAGAAGTTGGATGTAATTCTAATTGGTTTGCCATTATATGTTACTTGGCCCTTTTCCCTTGCCATTTTTAATATTTTTCTTTGTTCTGTACATTTTATGTTTTGATTATTATGTGGTGGGAGGATTTTCTTTTCTGGTCTATTCTATTTGGTGTTTTTAAAGGCCTCTTGTATGTTTATATGTATCTCCTTCCTTAAATTGGGGAAATGTTCTTCTATGATTTTGTTGAAAATATTTTCTGGGCTTTGTAGCTGGGTGTCTTCTCTTTCCTTTATCTTTCTTTTGTAGGTATGAAGATAGAGCTTGAGAAGAAAGAAAGGGGGATATAGAAATATATATAGAAATATAGAGGGATAATAGAACAAAAAGTAGATTATTGAATCTACTCCTCAACTTAAGACCTCAATTGTTACTCACAAATAAGGTTAATTTTAATTTATTGGTATAGAATTTTGTATATTGATGCAAAATAAGTATGTCCATATGGATCATGGCCTGGGTAGCATCATAGACCACATATACCAACATGGCCTCTGGTGGCATCATGGACCATGGTGGTCCTTGGAGGAGGTCCAACTTAGAAAGTGAACATCTCCCTATCCATTGTTGCCCAGAGCCAGGGTGATTCTGCAACCAGGTGGCATGTTTGGGGGCTGAACCTGTGTAGGTGTAAGCTCCAGGATGCTGCACACTACCCTGCCAACCCCACTGTCCAATCTACCAGTTTTTACCTTCCTTACAGGAGGCACCCAGAATCTGTGCGGTAGGAAGGTGGCATCTTACATAAACGGGAAATGGTAGAGACATAGCTTAGAAAGCACTCTGTAGATACCAGGTGTCACCCTCTGACCCCAGCTCCGTGGCTTCAGATTGATATGGTCCATTGAGAATTAAGAGTAGAGAATGCCCACTGCCATTGTTTTTATGCCAAAGTGAGTACAACTCCTGTGCTGTGCCCTAATGACATCTCACCCTGCTTGAACTAGGTGTCTGGATCACCTGCAGGAGTCTGAAAACCCAGTCAGCCTCACCAGGTGTGGTATATACATTTTGTCATAAATTTCAAGAATCTCTGAATTCATTGCCATTCACTGCAAAGAGAAGCGTCTCTGGTTAAGGCTGAGAATAGCATTTGTCTATAGGTATAAACATAAGATCACAACAGTTTTATGCTGTATTGTTTTTGGTAAACAAAGTTTAATGAAGTTTATAAAGTTACCCCCTAGAGTCTATACCTTTCCAAGTCATGTGCTTTTGACTGGTTTTTATTTATTTTTATTATTTATTTATTTATTTATTTTATTTTATTTTTGGTTTTTCGAGACAGGGTCTCTCTGTGTAGCCTTGGCCATCCTGGACTCACTTTGTAGACCAGGCTGGCCTCGAACTCACAGCGATTCGCCTGCCTCTGCCTCCCGAGTGCTGGGATTAAAGGCGTGTGCCACCACGCCCGGCTTTGACTGGTTTTTATAATACTAGATAAAAATTCTCTCCTGTCCAGCGGTTGGAGAGCAGTCAAGCCACTATTGCACAAATGGGCATGCCTTAGATTAATATCGTAGTTTATAGGGTTATACCTAGACAAGACCAGTGATATGTTTTCTCCCACAGAAGCCAGCACAGCACCTGTGGCACTACAAATGTTAGCCAGCAGGAAGAAAGTTTCCAGCTTGATTTCTCTATATCTTAAAGCTAAGGTGTATAGTGTCTTCAGCAATGGCCTCTTATCTAGTTCTGGTAGGCAACAAAGAGGAAAGAGCCTATATTGTTTTGGGGGCTTCTGGGACCTGCCTTTAGGTATTTTATCCAGTGCTGTGGTTTTTGTATAGTTACTTGTGACTTCTAGGAACATTATTCATCCATACAGGGCTGCTTACTTCTGCATCTTTGCTCTTTTATATACCCTTCATTTTTGTTAACTCTCTCTCCATCCCTTTGTCTGCTCTCTGCAGCTTCCTTCCCTGCTTAAACATTTTTTGGCCCAAGTATTTCCTGTCTTTCATTCTGTGTATCCTCTACTATTTTCTATCATTTAAAGCCCAATGGCACCTGCCCATTTTCTTGGCTTCTGTCACTTATTCCAAGTTAAACATATAAAACTAAAGCTTTGATAGGATCTACATATGAGAAATAATATGTAGTATTTGGCCTTCAGGGTATGAGTTACTTCACTGAGTATATTTTTCCAGTTCTATCCACTTATCCAAAAATTTCATAACTTGATTTTTTTATAGCTGAAAAAAATTCCATTGGATATATATATATATATATATATATATATATATATATATATATATATATATATATATTACATTTTTGTTATCCATGCATCAGTTGGTGGACACCTAAGCAATTTCCTAGCTATTGAGAATAGAATAATAATGAATATGGATGTGCAGTGTCTCTGTAGTAGGATGCAGAATCCTTTGGGCATATGTCCAGGAGTGATATAACTAGGTCACAGGGTATTTGACCTATTAAATGTCTAGATTTTAGAACATTTTTCTTCCATCTGCTTATCTGTCTGTGTGTATGTGCATAAGTGCAAGTTGGAGGAAAACTTGTTGGAATTGGTTCTTTCCTCTTATCAGGTAGGTCTCTGGGCTTAAATGCAGGTTGCCAAGCTTGGTGGCAGTGTCCTTATGTGCTAAGCCATCTCACCATTTCTATTTCTAGCTTTTTGAGAAACCACCAGACTAATTTCCAAAGTGGCTACATGGCTTTCACTGCTTACAATAGAGTGTAAGTATTCCCCTCTCTTCATAACCACACCAAAATTTATTGTCATGTGTATTCTTGACGACAACCATTTTGATTAGGTTGAAATGGAATGTTAGTTTTAATCTGTGTTTCTATGATGGCTAAGGATGTTTGACTCTTATTTTAAGTATTAACTAGTCATTTATATTTTTTCTTTTAACAACCTTTTGTTAAGATTCACAGCCCATTTTCTTTTCTTTTATTAATTTATTCAGATTACAACTCAATTGTTGTCCAATCACTTATATCCTCCCATTCCTCCCTCCCTCCTGCTTTCACCCTATTCCCCTCCCCTAGGTCTATGACTGAGGGGGACTTCCTCCCCCACTGTATAGTCATAGGCTATCAAGTTTCATCTTTATAGCCCATTTTAAAATTTGGTTCATATATATATCTTTTAATGTCAGGGCAATTTTAATGTCACAATACACAGTGAACATGTGGGATAGAGGCTTTGTAGAAATGAGAAAATGGAGCATCGATGAGGCACACACTTTCTTCGATGTCTCACGATCATCATCATGAACAGCAATGACTGACTACTTCATCTTCTAAAGTAGTGAACCAAGCTGTTGTGGCAGTTTCTCAAGACTCCCTTTTCCTCTTTGGAGAACGAGGTCCTCTGTGGAGTGTTTTGCATAGATAGCAGCTAACAATGGCCTCCATGGGAGAAGCACAAGAGGGAAGGGGTCATGCCTAATTGGCATTGCTACCAGTTAGAAAATGGCCTTTCTCAAGAAGATAGTCTCATATGAAAGATGTTATTCAGTTATCTAGTGACCTACCCAATGTTACTGGAAGTTGAAGTCTCCAGAAGGCAGGCCCTTGTTTTTTCTACCTATCTGAACAATGCACAATATGTGTACCTTATACACATTTGAATGTTACTGACATAAATGTGTTATGTATGAGCCATTTATTCTGACTCATTTCAAGCATCGTTTGTATCTGGGAATAAAGAAGCATCATCAGAAAGATAAATATTAGATGTGTCTTGGCTAGCAAGAAGCCGGAAGGAGAGAACTGACTGGCGCAGACTAGGGATCCTCAGCACATGAAACAATATTAGTGAAGCCTGTACCGCCATCCCTCTCGCTGAGGCTTCTACTCTGACCCCTTCCCAGTAATAGTTAAGGGATGGAAGCTGACTGGATTCTGAGTCCACGTGCACAGCTGTAGCACAGTCCAAGCCCTACGCCTGGGTTAGGAACTAAGGAGAGCCTGGCTCTGGGGGACGTTGCATCATGGAATGTTCTTGAGGTCCATATACCCTGTTGTGATGTATAATAGCTGAGTCACTCCAGAATTTATGACAAGAAGCATCTGTTGCAGACATTTGCTCTAAAAGATGAATGATGTCTTCCTTTCAGTTCTGGCAGTCAAAGGGCTGTTTTGACTGTTCCGTGGTGATGCTGTGTGTTTAGCAGTCTTTGAGCCTGAACAGAAAATTTATACAAATGTAGATACATTTCTCTTGACAGGCTGGATACCAAAATGTATGTGGGATGTTCAGGGCTGCCCTTTGAAGTGCCAGAAGAAAAATGAGAGAGAGAGAGAGAGAGAGAGAGAGAGAGAGAGAGAGAGAGAGAGAGAGAGAGAGAGAGAGAGAGAGAGAGAGAGAGAGAGAGAGAGAGAGAGAAAGAGAGAGAGAGGGAGGGAGGGAGGGAGACGTCCATGTTTTGTCTGCTGTTGGCTTTCTTCCTTTAATGCATGCAACGACTTAGCATCTATTTATTCAGATACATATCATTTCTTTCTCCCACCCCCCTTTAAGAGGAAGGTCTGATTGTCGTTTCACATGTTACATCACACCAAAATGATTGTCCCCTCCCTCTATTTCTGAGCTGATTGGCTCCGTGAGCTACAGCACACCAGATGTGCACCAAACAGAATGAGTGCATCTGGACCAGTCTAAACATGCTTCTTGCAGAATGGAGATCAACGGAGGGCTGCCTTGGGCTTTTGGCTCCGGCTTGCTGAGAAGCTCATCATATGTAGACCCAGGGAGCAGGCACCCGCCTGTCCTGAGTGAGTGTGGTAGTCTTTGGGTTTGATAAGCCATCGAGGTGGACTCTCTGTCATTGCAGACAAAGCTTATGGACCCTTAGGACCCTCTGACTCTTGGTGAGTCAGAGTCTGTGCTTAGGCTGGACCCAGGATGCTTAATATTAGTGGAGGCCATTCTTCAAGGGACTTGCAATTTGGTTAGAAAAATAACATAGACAAATCTAAACATGGTTAAACAAAGACAAGGCACATACCAAACAACTAAGTAATCAATCAACCTACCGAAATACAAACCAAAAGCCAACCCTAAGCCAAGCACCATTCTACTGTTTCTCACCGCTTCTTCCTGAAGTATAAACAGTTCATTTCATTTGTTTGTGAGGGAGGAGGATGAGGATGGGGTCGGGGATTTCTTGAGCTGGAGATTATTAGCACAATATGACATGCGCGGAAGATGCCGCTGTAGGCGCAGGGGCATTTTCACAAACCACAGTGCACAGTGAAGATTTTACAGCCAGCTTTCTCAACACCACGTTTCCTTTGTGGGAGGGAAAATGCCTGTATTTAACTTCTGCCTCCTAATCTTAGGTTGACAGAAACCAGCAAACTGCTCAATTTCATGTGTTTACTTCTAAATGTTCCATCTTAGCCAAGTGTCTGGCTGCTCCATTCTGTAAAAGCAGACTTGCACCATGGTGCGTCATATTTCTTTTCTATCTCACCGTGTTGGCTGATGTTCATGTGCAAAATGCAGGCTTTCAACAAATTGCATTCTGATTGACTGACCTGGATTTCTGCTGCGGAGCCGAACAGAAAAGCCAAAGGAATTTGACAAAACTCAATTTCCTAGGCTCTTCTAGTGTTTTTCAGAAGCAGCCTAGAACTGTTTTATTACAGAAAAGAGGAATATTATTTGAGAAGAATGGTACAACTCCCAAGTGAAGGTTTGGGAGTTGGATAGAATCACAGCTTATTTACTCTAAACATTAAAAACAAAATTAATTTGTGGTCTTCTTTGGACAGTATCTGTTGAGGCCATACCACTAAGTTCATAAAATCACAGACTAAAATGACCTGATCTGGTCTTTTGATTCTCACTTCATCCTGGTGTTTGATAGTTTGAATCTCTTTGAGGCCATATTAAGATCGAATGTTATATTGGGGCTAGAGGGATGGCTCAGCAGTTAAGAGCACTGGGTACTCTTCCAGAGGGCCTGGTTCAATTTCCAACACCCACACAGCAGCTCACAACCATCTATAATTTCCTTCCAGGGGATCTTATGCCCTCTTCTGGTTCCTATCGGTACAAGGCATTCACATGGTGCACAGACAGACATGCATGCAGAACACCATGTACATAAACAACAATACAAAATCTAATGCTGTATAAACAGGTGGGGCCCTCAGGAGCTGATGGGGCCACGAAGCCTCTGTCCTCACAAGTGGAGTGGGTTAGTAGCTATGAAATTTAGTTTCTTTTAAAAGCATACTGCGTCTTGTTCCATCCCTCTTGAAAGTGCTTTGCCTTCTGCTAAATTACGATGTAGGACAAACACCCTTGCTGGATGCCAGCATCATGTTTTGAACGTCTTAGCTTTCCAGGCTCTTTTGTAGCAGAAGACAATAGACTTAAGTCATCTTGTGATGAGGACCCTCATAGCCAAGGTGAGTTCTATAGACTTCGTAATTGTTCTTGGCAAAGCTGTGGGTAATATAGCTTTACCAGAGTGGGGAGTTGGTGAGACATGGAGATTTGTGATCTCCTGGATGTTTGAGTGGACCCTACTCTGGGTCAACACCATTTCAGGCCTCTCCGACCCCATTGGTTTCTTGTGTTCGGACCCAGGCAATCTAATAGTACTGTTTTCCTAGAGGCTGTTGCAGTCAGTGCTTCCCCTAATATCAGTGCTTTAATGTTCTCCTTATTTCATAAATAAGATTTTTATTTTATAATTATTTAAATTCGAAGGAAAGTGCAAAGATGAGTTCTTATATGTCCTAAACCCAGTCTCTCCTAGTCTAATATTTGATATTAGTCTGGGCTACTTGCTACAATGACAAGTCAATACTTTCACATTATTTATGAAGTCTATACTTTATTCAACTTTTAACCGAAAGTATTTTTCTTTTTCGTTAAAGGATCTACCCAGGACACCACAGCGCACTTACCATTCACTTCTTACCCCCTCTTGGCTATGACAGTCTCACAGGCTTTTCTTGCTTTTGATGCTCTTGATAATTCTGAGGAGTATTGATGGCACATATGGACTTCTGCTCTGCTGTTATTTGTCTGGTTTCTTGTCCTCATGACTTGTTGAAGGTGCTGTGTTCTTGGGAGGAAGCAACATGGGTAATGTTGGTGATGGAGAGTTCACATTGTATCAGGGTGCACGCTATCACATTTACCTTGATGCGAACACTCGTCGCCTGACCAAGGGAGCATTTTTTGAATCTGCATTCTGTTTCTTCCCTTTTATTCCCACTGTGGGAGAAAGCCGCCATGACCTAACTCAGCCAGTGGAGAGATGTGATCCGTTTCCTTGAGATTGAGTGCCTATGTAAACTATTTGACTTTATTTTTTTAACAGATATTTGTCTCTTCTCCCTATATCTTAATTATTTAGACACTTATTTACACTACTGTGGACTCATGGGTGCTTATTTTATACAGTTAGCTTTAATTCAATATTGGTTCCTGTGATGGCTCAAACTGTTTCAGCTTTGGCCACTGGAAGTTTTAGTTGACTCTTGTGTCTTTTTGATAAATCATTATCACTGTGAACTATTGTTTACTATATATTTTTGATAACACCTTACTTTAAGGTGGTAGTACCAGGTCATCTTGTGTAATTCCTGCTCAACTCCTTGAATTGGCCATTTCTCCAAGACTCCTGCTTCCTGGTTTGCTTTCAAAGACATCTGGAGGAGCACCATTGTCTTCCAACTGCTTTTTGAGGTCATTTCATAGATTTCTAATACAGTTAGATATTTTTCACCATACTCACTGCATGCTAACATTTGATTTTTGAAATTTCCATATCTCAACCCTTATGCTATAAGATTCTTTGGGTTTTGTTTCTAACAGTGGTATGAATTCATCATTAGGCACCATGGTCTGCTGAATAGTAGCCTTGCCTCATAAATATGCCATCTTTATCTCTGGAACCTAAAGGTAGATTATTACTTAATACAGTGAAAGGGATCTTGCATATGTGAATAAAGTAAAGGTCACGAGATGGAAGTATTATCCCAGGTTATATGAGTGAGTGCAAGCTAATTGTAAGAGCTCTTACAGAAAGAGCCAGATTAGCATCTGGTGTGTGACTACAGACAAGTCTCAGCAGCTGAAAAGGCAGAATTGAGTCTACCCTGAAGCTTCCAGAGAGAAACCTGTGTATGTGTCTCTGTCACCTTGCTAATTTTAGTCCTGTGACTCCAAGAATCAGAAAAGAGTGAATTTGTGATCGTTTAAGCCACCAAGTTTGTGCCCATGTATTTCAGAAGAGATTGGTAACTATTTTAGATTTGTAGAGCTTGAAAAAGAGACCCTGCCCATGGCTGAGTCATGAAGCCAGTATTCTCCAACACAAGACTTTTGGGACTCTATACCAATATGGTATCCAATGGCCACGTATGGCTTTTGGGTCCTGAACATTTTGCTAATGCAATGTGGGAAAACTGGATTTTAAATCTTAGTCACACCTGGCTAGGGATTAGCATTTTTCATGGAACATTTCTAGTCTCAACTCTCACGATTTTAATGTTGTTATTCCTAGCTTTGGATCAATTCCTTCAGCTAATCTCGCCCCAAGTCAGTCACACTTAGTCAAAATGCAAGTGTAAGAGTGAGAAATAAATTTATACGTATCTATGCCACTGTGGTTTTGGAGCGTTATTCAGTTCCATATGACTAATACACGCTTCTGATAGAATCTTCCCACTGCCAAAGTCACTGTTGTGGAGTATATGCTGTGAAATATCCTGCTTTATGGCATCCAACTCATCCCACAGAATACAGCTCCAAATATTTATCCTGAGTATAAGTCCTGCCTTGTCAGCATCAGTGTCTCACCCCCATTTCCTTCCTCCATGCTCCGACTCATTTGACAGAGTACTTGAAGAAGCACAGCCCTCTTTACCTACTCTGGACCTCTAGCTGGACTCTCGTGTGAAACCTGCTTCTTGCTTTGTTGATTTGTTTATTCTTTAAAGTCAGTTCAAATGATACCACTGTGTTTCATTCTCCTAAAAGTGGCCCATTAACATCTCCCCAGGCTTCATAGATGCCGTTAGAGTACTTGCCTCATCGCATTGTACCAGGTTGTTTCTGTTAACCCGGCCCAGGATGACACCCTATTTTATTCATGCTTATGTCACTTATGTCTGTGTCTTACTCATTTCCTGGCACATGGTAGTATATCCTCAAAGCAGGTCTACTGAATAATACAAGGGACGCCATTCGGAAACCTGCCCTTCTAGGCAATGCAATAAGCTTGTGGAGGTCAGACCAACTTAGTATAAGCAGTAGTACTGAGGCTCTCAGAGCAGCGTTGCCAGAGAAGGGCTTAATGTCTGGCAGACTCTATACTGAAGACTTTGCTCTGCTCCAGAACAGATGAAAATCAAACTGAGCTACAGCTGAAGCAAGGGGCAGAGAATCAAGGGAGTTAGCTCCAAGCATGCACCAACTTTCCCCCTTTATTCTTCAAGCTTCAAGATGCATTGGTTGTTTGTTTTGTATAAAGGTCTGTACAATGGAGCTCTTAGGTTTAAGACTCTCCTCAGCCCACCCTGATGATGCTTCCAGTGAATGCATTGTAGGCATTTGGAAGTTAGGGATCTTTCCAGAATTCTCCAGCTCCCCTGAGGAAGTGAAGAGCCACAAAGTAAAGGCTGGTGGATTAGAGGAGTCAGCCCCTTACTGAGAACACAGCTGGAGTTTGGTTCCCACTAGTCTATCTTAAGCATGTGCTTTTATGAATTCTGCATAAAAAAATCACACACCAAACATGATTGCTTATAATAGCAACTTATCGTTGTGCTTACACTTATATGCACAGGCTGGTCTTATGTGGACAAGTTTCACCCAGGGCCTCTTGTACAGATGCAGCCAGATGACACCTGGGATGTAGGTGTCTGGGTGCTAAGCGGGGCTGAATGCCTGACGTGCTTTATTTATAAGGATGCAGGAAGTCTGCTGGTACACACGGAAGTACTGCTGCATGGCTTCTCCATGTGGCTTGCGTCTCTTTGTACACAGTGGGTAAACTCTGAGTGGGAGTGTTGCAAGAATGGACACTCTTATGCCCTAGTCTCGGAACTCTCAGAACCTCATTTGGACTATACTCTTTTGGAGAGGTCAGTCATTAAGGCTAGCCCCACGTGCGGTGGTTTGAGTCAGTTCGGCCCTCATAGACTCGCGCGTTTGAATGCTTGGCCCACAGGGAGTGGTACTCGTTGGAGAAACTGTGTCACAGCAGGGGTGGACTTTGAGGTTTTCTATGCTCATGATCTGCCCAGTGTGGAAGAAGAGCCTCTTCCTGGCTGCTTTTGCATCAAGATGTAGGATTCTTGGCTCTTCTAGCACCATGTCTACTTGGATGCTGCTATACTGCCTGCCAATGAAGAGACTGAACCTCTGAAACTGGAAGCCAAACCCCATTTAATGTTTTCCTTTATAAGAGTTGCCATGGTCATGGTGTCTCTTCACAGCAATAGAAACCTTAACAAAGACCTCACACTTGAGCGACTTTGTCCCCTGATATGAGGAATACTGAAACATTTGCACACACCTGCTTCAGCACATTAATATACAGATAATAAGGATTTGGACTTAAGACATCTTTTAAGACTTAGAAATGTCTAGGCAAATATATTTAAATAATTTGGGCTGCCATGGGATAATTCTGAGGGCGGGGAGGGTGAGGGTCTACATGCTGTTTCATCTTCCATCAGAGCACTTCTTTGAGATTTATCTTTAGATATTAAAAAAAGAATTCCAAGAGTCCATGTCAAGCCCGTGGTGAGGTCTGGGCTCCACATCTATTGTAAACAAATGTATGCTAAGCAAATTGCTCCCCAAGTCACCTTATCCCAGCTGAGATGCCTGCAGAAGATGCAATGGTGGGCTTCACCTCACTTACAGAAGGAAGTGATCATTTATTTGTAGATAGCCCTGGAGCGTAGGCAGATGTCTGTTTTCTGTTGCTCTAACAGAATACCATAGACTGGATAATTGATAAAAGAAAATTTATTTGGCCCCAGCTGATGGAAGTTTAATTTAGTCAACTATATCTGGTTGCCTTCTGGGGGCGGGGAGGAGTTTTGTGGCCAAGCAGGAAGGTTGGGAAAAAAGGAAAGGGACTGACCTCGTGCACTGGCTAACTCTTACCTGAAAGGAAGGCCTCAGTCAGTGTACAACCTCCTGACTCTAACACTGCTTAAGACATCCCACCTCCTAACCATGCCACATTGAAGAATTAAGCTGCCACATGAGTTTTTATGAGGGAAAAATCATATTCCAGCCAGGGCCACAGAGCTGGAAGTCCAGGGAGGGAGGAGTCTTTCCAAATAAAGCAACCCTGAGCAACAAATAGACCCACAGTTGAGACTGTTGTGGCATTTTTTTCCACTATGTTTTAGACTCCTCACTGTCTCATTAGCTTATTTGCCCTTTTGGACCTGGTCCGCAGGCATATCAGCAGCACTCGCCTCTCATCTGAGCTCTGGAGTACCATGACCTGAAAAGATGCTAGCCCTTTGTAAAGGCCCAAGAATGTTAATATCCTGTGGTGTTTATAACCATTCACCCATTTGACTATGAACTCACTGAGCCTAGGGCTGGGTCTTTCTCTCTCCTGTTGTATTTTCATACAAGGAACTCAATAAGTTTCAGACAAGAGGTGGGAGGAATTGGAAAGATCCAAATTGTCCTGTTGCTAGTTTCCTTGGAAAGTACCCAAGCAGCTCCAAAGTTAGTGCTTTGAAGAATCTTGTTCCTAAAAGGGAGAGCATGTCTCTTTCCCTTTGATGGATTGGTGGCCATGCTGAGGGGGGCAAGGGTGACTCACTGCAGAGGTCAGGATGGGCAGGGGGCGGAGGAAGCCTTGGCTGGCTGTGAGCTTGGGGAGCTGCTCCAAGGCTGGGCTTGTTGTGTTCCCTGTTTGCTTTTAGTCACCGGGTTCATTAGTCAGGGCACATGGCCCCAACTCTCTCCTCTAAAAAGAAAATCATACTAAGGATTGTCAGGGACAGTCCAGGTCCAAAACATGTCTTAAATTTGTCAGGATTCATTTTCCATTTTTAGCACTCTCTGTGTATGTATATTTTATGTGTCTGAAAGAGGCCTGGGAATTAGATAACTCGAGGGCTGTTGGCTGGCTGACGACATGCTCTTGGCTCTTCAGTGTTAAAGTCAGTGGAAAAAATGCAATAGCAGTAAGCAGTCCCTAGGATGACAGTCTTCACCTGGTCTCCCTGTCTCCCTGCAGTTAGTGGCTTGCTTCTCTTTTAAGAAGGACCAAATCAAAGGCTTGGGTAGCTTAGTGGTAGACTGCTTACTTACTGTGTGCAAGGCCCCAACTTCATCCTCCCCAAATGACCAAGTTGATACATTTGATGTGTGTGTGTGTGTGTGTGTGTGTGTGTGTGTTTTCTGATAGAGGATAAAGGGTAAGAATAATGGCTTTTTCTGTCTTGACAGGAAATTCTTGAGATGTTGAGTCTATTTCAAGCCTATAGTAAGAGACTTGGGGTACAGGGGCTTTTCTGGGAGGTGAACATTGCAGGCAGTTATGAAGACAAGGAAAAAGAATGACATGGAGAGCCCATTGTTATGAGCAGCAGGGCTTGACTTTGCTCAGATTTCTGAGAAGCACAGAGAATAGCCCGGAAAGGTGGGGAGGCTGACATGATTACCATTTGCCCTTCTTCCCTTATTGGTTGTGGTCACCTCAGGAAGGGTGCTAATATTCTGGCTACCCGGCGGCTCATAGGTATAGCTTACAAGGGTCCTGCATTGTTGTAGACTGCCCTTTGGGAAAATGAAGCTCAGGTGATATGCGCTCGAGGTGAGAACTGCCCACCAATGTGTCTAGACCACGTGGACTGGGCAGATCTGACTCTTACATCTTTGGTTGTGAGCCTAGCCTTTAACAGATGAACCATCTCTCCTGCCTGAGCAGGTCTATGTACAATCTTTTCCTTTCAGATACTGTCTTGAACTATGTAAAGGTGCCCAGCTTAGGTGCCAAGATTGTCCAATCCTTCAGTGTTTAGGATACAATTGTAATCAGAAGACTCACTTCTTTTCCTCTCAGTAGGCTATAATTTGACTGTATTTAGATCTCTGAGGACAAAGTTGCTCACAGTCTATTATTCAAATAAGAGATATTGCAGGTAATCCCTGTTCTTTTTCTTATCTTCCTTCTCCCTTTGCCCCTCCCATCCTACCTCTCTTTCTTAATTTTTACTTTATCCATTTTGCTTTTATTCTTCATTTTTTGCAAATTATTGTTTATTCAATCTCCCAAAGTGTAGAGAATTTCAAGATTTTCTTTAGTTACTGTTTTATTTTTTAATTAAAAAATTTTTATTTGTTGTAATTTATTCACATTACTTCCCAATTGTTGTCCCCTTGCTCTTTTTTTTTTTTTTTTTTTATTAATTTATTCTTGTTACATCTCAATGTTTATCCCATCCCTTGTATCCTCCCATTCCTCCCCCCCCCCCCCATTTTCCCATTATTCCCCTCCACTATGACTGTTCCTGAGGGGGATTACGTCCCCCTATATATTCTCATAGGGTATCAAGTCTCTTCTTGGCTACTTGCTGTCCTTCCTCTGAGTGCCACCAGGTCTCCCCCTCCAGGGACATGGTCAAATGTGAGGGCACCAGAGTATGTGAGAAAGTCGTATCACACACTCTCCACTCAACTGTGGAGAATATTCTGACCATTGGCTAGATCTGGGAAGGGGTTTAAAGTTTACCTCCTGTATTGTCCTTGGCTGGTGCATTAGTTTGAGCGGGACCCTGGGCCCAAATCTGCCTATCATATTGTTCTACTTGTAGATTTCTAGGACCCTCTGGATCCTTTTATTTTGCTGTTCTCCCATGCGTCTCTCATTTAGAGTCCCAATAGGATGCCTTCCCCTCTGTCCCAGTTTCCTGGTAAGTGAAGGCTTTCGTGGGACATGCCCCTTGGGCTAGTATGCAGATATAAGTGAGTATATACCATTTGATTCTTTCTGCTTCTGGGTAACTCACTCATTATGATCATTTCTAGCTCAATCCATTTATCCACAAATTTCGGGAATTCCTTGTTTTATAGCTGAGTAGTATTCATAGTGTATATGTACCACAGTTCTTTATCCACTTCTTCTACTGAGGGACACTTAGGCTGTTTCCATGTTCTGGCTATTATGAATAAGGCTGCTATAAACATGGTTGAGCAAATTTTCTTGTTGTGTGCTGGAGCATCTTCTGGGTATATTCCAAGGAGTGGAATAGCTGGGTCTTGAGGAAGCCCTATTCCCATTTTTCTGAGATAGCACCAGATAGATTTCCAAAGTGGCTGTACTAGTTTGCATTCCCACCAGCAATGAAGAAGTGTTCCTCTCTCCCCACATCCTCGCCAGCATGTGGTGTCGCTTGAATTTTTGATCTTAGCCATTCTGATGGGTGTAAGATGGAATCTCAGAGTTGTTTTGATTGCATTCCCTGATGACTAAGGAGGTTGAGCATTCTTTAAGTGTTTCTCAGCCATTTGATACTCCTCTGTTGAGAATTCTCTGTTTAGTTCCAAGCCCCATTTCTCTATTGGGTTATTCGGTTTGGTGGTGTTTAATTTCTTGAGTTCTTTATATATTTTGGATATTAGACCTTTGTCAGATGTAGGGTTGGTGAAGATTTTTTCCCAGTCTGTAGGCTGTCGCTTTGTTCTCTTGACAGTGTCTCCTGCCTTACAGAAGCTTCTCAGCCTCATGAGGTCCCATTTATTAATGGTTGACATTAAGGCCTGGGCCGTTGGTGTTTCTGTTCAGGAAGTTGTCTCCTGTGCCAATATGTTCCAGGCTCTTTCCCACTTTTCTTCTAAGTGAGTTAGTGTCTCTGGTTTTATGTTGAGGTCTTTAATCCACTTGGATTTGAGTTTTGTGCAAGGTGACAAATATGGGTCCAGTTTCATTTTTTTACACATAGACCTCCAGTTAGACCAGCACCATTTGTTGAAGATGCTATCCTTTTTCCATTGAATGGATTTGGCTTCTTTGTCAAAATCAAGTGACCATATGTGTGTGGATTCATATCTGGGTCTTCGATTCGATCCACTGATCAACCAGCCTGTTGCTGTGCCAGTACCCATGCTGTTTTAAGTACTATTGCTTTATAGTACAGTTTGAGATCAGGTATGGAGATTCCTCCGGGAGCATCTTTTATTGTACAAGATTGTTTTAGCTATTCTGGGGTTTTTTGTTTTTCCATATGAAGTTCAGAATTGAACTTTCAATGTCTTTAAAAAATTGTGTAGTTATTTTGATAGGGATTGCATTGAATCTGTAGATTGCTTTTGGTAGGATGGCCATTTTACTATGTTAATTCTCCCGATCCATGAGCAGGAAGATCACGCCATCTTCTCAGGTCATCTTCAATCTCTTTCTTCAGAGTTTTGAAATTTTTTTCATACAAGTCCTTCACTTGCTTAGTTAGGGTAACTCCTAGATATTTTATATTGCTTGTGGCTAATGTGAAGGGTGTGGTTTTCCTAATTCTTCCTCTGCAAGCTTGTCATTTGTGTATAGGAAGGCTACAGACTTTTTTGAGTTAATTTTGTATCCAGCCAATTTGCTGAAGGTGTTTATCAGCTTTAGGAGTTCTCTGGTGGAGTTTTGAGGGTCACTTATGTACACTATCATATCATCTGCAAAGAGGGATAATTTGACTTCCTCCTTTCCCATTTGGATCCCCTTGATCTCCTTTTGTTGTCTTATTGCTCTGGCTAGAACTTCGAGGTACTATATTGAAGAGATATGGAGAGAGTGGGCAGCCTTGCCTTGTTCCCGATTTGAGAGGAATTTCCTTGAGTATCTCACCATTTACTTTGATTTGGCTATTGGCTTGCTGTATATAGCCTTTATTATGTTGAGGAAAGTGCCTTGTATCCCCGATCCTCTCTAAAACTTTATAACATGAATGGGTGTTGAATTTTATCAAATGCTTTCTCTGCATCCAAGGAGATAATCATGTGGTTTTTTATTTTCAGTTTGTTTATATGATGGATTACATTGATGGATTTCCGTATATTAAACCATCCCTGCATGCCTGGAATGAAGCCTACTTGGTCATGATGAATGATATCTTTGATGTGCTCCTGTATTCGTTTTGCAAGTATTTATTTAGTATTTTTGCATCTATGTTCATAAGAGAAATTGGTCTGAAATTCTCTTTCTTTGTTGAGTCTTTGTGAGGTTTAGGTATCAATGAGACTATGGCCTCATAGAATGAATTTGGTAATTTTCCATCCATTTCTATCTTTTGGAGTAGCTTGAAGAGTATCGGTATTAGCTCGCCCTTAAAGGTCTGGTAGAATTCTGCACTGAAACCATCTGGCCCTGGGCTTTTTTTGGTTGGGAGACCATCGATGATTGCTTCTATTTCTGTCGGGGAAATGGGACTATTTAACTTGTTTATCTGTTCTTCACTCAACTTTGGCAAGTGAACTTGATCAAGAAAATCGTCCATTTCCCTTAGATTTTCAAATTTTGTGGCATATATGCCTTCAAAGTAGGATCTTATGATTCTTTGAATTTCTTCAGTGTCTGTTGTTATGTCTCCCTTTTCATTTCTGATTTTGTTCATTTCAATACTGTCTCTCTGCCTTTTAGTTAGTTTGGCTAATGGTCTGTCTATCTTGTTGATTTTCTCAAAGAACCAGCTTTTGGTTTTGTTGATTCTTTGGACTGTTTTCTTAGTTTTCTAATTTGTTAATTTCAGCCCTGAGTTTGATAATTTCCAGGCGTCTACTCCTCTTGGGTGTTTCTGCTTCTTTTTTTTCTAGGGCTTCCAGTTGTGTTGTTAAGATGCTTATGTGCAATGTTTCCAATTTCTTTTTAAAGGCACTTAGTGCTATGAATTTTCCTCTTAGCACTGCTTTCAATGTATCCCACAAATTTGGGTATGTTGTTTCTTCATTTTCATTGAATTTCAGAAACTCCTTGATTTCTTTCTTAATTTCTTCCCTGACCCAGGTGTCATTTAGCAGAGAGTTGTTTAGTTTCCACAAACGTGTAGGCTTTTTGTTATTTCTGTTGTTGTTGAATTGCAGCCTAAGAGCATGGTGATCTGATAGGATACAAGGTATTATTTCAATCCTCTTGTATCTGTTGAGGCTTGCTTTGTGACCTACGATGTGATCAATTTTGGAGAAGGTTCCATGGGGTGCAGAGAAGAAGGTGTATTCTTTCTTGTTTGGGTGAAAGGTTCTATAGATATCTGTTAGATCCATTTGACCCATGGCATTGGTTAATGATGTTATTTCTCGGCTTAGTTTCTGTTTCAATGACTTATCCTTCAGTGAGAGTGGGGTGTTGAAGTCTCCCACTATTATTGTGTGGGGATCGATGTGTGGTTTAAGCTTTTTTAGGAGATCTTTTACATATGTGGGTGCCCTTGTATTGGGAGCATAGATGTTCAGAATTGTGATGTCATCTTGGTTGACTTTACCTTTGATGAGTATGAAGTGTCCTTCCTCATCCCTTTTGATTAATTTTGGTTGAAAGTCTATTTTGTTCGATACTAAAATGGCTACACCTGCTTGCTTCTTGTGACCATTTGCTTGGAATATTTTTTTCCAACCTTTTACCCTGAGGTAATGCCTTTCATTATGGGTGAGATGTGTTTCTTGGATGCAGAAGAATGTTGGGTCTTGTTTATGTACCCATTCGGTTAGTCTGTGTCTTTTTATTGGAGAATTGAGGCCATTGATGTTGAGAGATATTAATGACCAGTGACTGTTAAGAGTCTTAATTTTGATGTTGTTTCCAGTCGAGCGTTTGTGTAGTTGTGTTTTGCCATGGGATAGTTATCTATTTCCTGGGTAGTTTTGGTTGTAGCTTGACCCTTTGGGATGGAGTTTTCCTTCTAGTACCTTCTGTAAAGCTGGGTTTGTGGATAGGTACTGTTTGAATTTGTTTTTGTCATGGAATATTTTGTTTTCTCCATCAATGGTTATTGATAATTTTGCTGGGTAAAGTAGTCTGGCCTGGCATCTGTGTTCTCTTAGGGTTTGCAGGATCTCTGTCCAGGACCTTCTGGCTTTTATGGTCTCTGCTGAGAAGTCAGGTGTAATTCTGATAGGTTTACCATTAAATGTTATTTGGCCCTTTTCCCTTGCAGCTTTTAATATTTTTTCTTTGTTCTGCAAGTTTTGTGTTTTGATTATTATGTGGCGGGCAGTTTTTCTTTTCTGGTCAATTCTATTTGGTGTTCTGTAGGCCTCTTGTATGTTTATAGGCATCTCTTTCTTTAGATTGGGGAAATTTTCTTCTATGATTTTGTTGAGAATAGTTTCTGGGCCCTGGAGTCTGATGTCTTCTCTTTCTTCAATGCCTATTATCCGCAAATTTCTTCTTTTCATGGTGTCCTTAATTTCTTGGATGTTTTGTGTCAGGAGTTTTCCAGATTTGGGCATTTTCTTTAATGGTTGATTCAATATCTGTGATTGTATCTTCTAGCCCTGAGATTCGTTCTTCCATCTCTTGGATTCTGTTAGAAAAGCTCACCTCTGTGTTGCTCGCCTTCTTCTCTGAGGTCTCACGTTCTCGTTTTTCTTCTGTCTGTGTGTTTATCATTGAATCCATTTTCATTTTCAGATCTTGAACTGATTTTTTGATTTCTTTCATCTGATTTTTTGTATATTCCTGAGTTTCTTCCATTGCCTCTTTATAGGTCTTCAGAGCTTGAACCGTTTTAGTTATTTCTTTCATCTGGTTGTTTGCATTTTCCTGCAATTTTTCCAGTTCCACTCTATGTGCTTCTTTTATGTCTCTCACCTGTTTGTCTGCGTCTTCCTGCATTTGATTACGAATTTTATTTGTTTCCTCCATTATCATCCTCATTACTAAGGATTTGAGGTCATTTTTCTTGTATTTCCGTTGTATTTGAGTTCTCTGGGTGGTTTTCTTTGGGATAGCTGGAAACTGGAGAAGCCATGTTGTTTTGGGTTTTTTTGCGTATGCTTTTTCGTTGTCCTTTAGACATCTTGCCGTCTTTGTTTTTGTTGGGTAGCTTCCAGAGTTGAATGGAGGGTGTCTGATGATAGATTCACTTGTTTTCTTACGATTTCCCTAGGCTGCGAGCTCAAAGCTTCACTGGTGTGGATGTTAGGAGGTTAGCCCTGTTGTTCTGGTCTCTCACAGCCAGTGATCCTCAGTCCCTCTCTGCTGTGGATCCTGCAATTGTTCTGGGTCTCTGAATGAGCGTTGGGTCAGGCCAAGGTATCCACAGCCTTCTGTGTTCCCTGCCAAGTCCAGCCAGGAGCACTGGGGACCGAACCACGGGCAGAACTCAGCTAGATTCTCAGGGCCAGAACCGTCTGCCAAGCTCAGCTAGGGATTTTGGGCCCAAAATGCACACAGGGCCCAGCCAGAATTTTTGGGCTGGGACTACGCACCAAGCTCCACTAGGGCCTTTTGGCCCAAAGTGCGTGCTGTGGTCAGTTATTGACTCAGGGCCCGAACTGACCACCAATCTCAGCCAGGAATTCTGGATTCAAACTGTACACTGTGTCCAACCAGAGTCTTAGAGCTGGTGGAACCGAGAGCTCTGTCCAGCCTGTGCCACAGCAGGAGAACTGCAGCTGCTCTGAGTTAGCGCCAGTGGTGGAACAAGTGCTCCGCCCGGACTGTGTCCCCGCAGGGGAGCTGCCGCTGAGCTGAGGTGGTGCCTAGGATGGAACCGAGCACGTCACCAAGCCTGCGCCACAGCAGGAGAACTGCGGCTGCTCTGAGTTAGCGCCAGTGGTGGGACAAGTGCTCCGCCCAGACTGTGTCCCCGCAGGGGAGCTGCCGCTGAGCTGAGGTGGTGCCTAGGATGGAACCGAGCACGTCACCAAGCCTGCGCCACAGCAGGAGAACTGTGGCTGCTCTGAGTTAGCGCCAGTGGTGGAACAAGTGCTCCGCCCGGACTGTGTCCCCGCAGGGGAGCTGCCGCTGAGCTGAGGTGGTGCCTAGGATGGAACCGAGCACGTCACCAAGCCTGCGCCACAGCAGGAGAACTGCGGCTGCTCTGAGTTAGCGCCTGTGGTGAAACAAGTGCTCCGCCCAGACTGTGTCACCGCAGGGGAGCTGCCACTGAGCTGAGGTAGTGCCTAGTGTGGAGCAGCGTGCTCAACTAAGCCTGCGCCACAGCAGGGGAGCTATGGCCACGCTGAGTTAGTGCCTCAGGCAGAATTGTTTGCTGGGCCGGGCCAATACCCGGGACTCTGGGGCCGAACTGTCCGCCGAGTCCAATCTGGGTCCAAAGGCTCCACGCGACCCAAATCCTGCCCCGAGTCCCCTCTCCCGCAGCAATTCCCACCAGCCACCACACCAATCGCCTCCACCGGAAGGCTATGAGCTGCAAACCTCAGCCGCCGCTGCTGGTGCCGCTGGTGCTGCCGCCTCTACCGCTGCCGCTCCGATCAGAGAAAAACCACGCTCCTCCCGTGTGCAGGGGCACGCAGGTCCTCCGCACCCTGGTCCCTCCGAACCGTGGAGCACTCCCGCTGCCGTGATGTTCGGACCTCGGTGTTCCTGGCTCAGAAATCTGTGCAATTCCCTGAATTGTTCACTGGAGCCTCCAAACGCGGTCCACACTGCTCGCCGCCATCTTGGATCCTCTCCGGAAATCGTCCCCTTGCTCTTATCTTCCTGCTCCCACCCTCCCTTGATCTTCTGCCCTATCCCCCTCCCCTAGACCTCCTCCCCCACCCTCTGACCTCAGCCTGTCAGGTCTCATCAGGTTAACCTGCATCCCCTTCCTCTGTGTGCCTGCAAGGCGGCCCCACTAAGGGGAAGTGATCAAATCACCAGCACCAGAGTTCATGTCAGAGGCAGTGTCTGCTCTCCCCAACCCCTAGTGCAGAGTGAGCTGTCCATTGGCTACATCTGAACGGGGGTCTAGTTCTCTGCTTGCAATGTCCTTGGTTGATGTATTAGTTTGTGCAGGTGCCCTGGGTCCAGATCCACTGGCCTTGAGGGTCTCCTTGAGGAGTTTCTGACCCCTCTGGGTCCTTCCATCCCCCAACTCTTCCATACCACTCTCAGTGTTCTGCCCGGATTCCAGCTGCAAGTCCCAGTATCTGCTCTGGTCCCTGCTAGGTGGAGTCTCTCAGAGGACATTTATGTTGGGCTAATATCCACTTATGAATGGGTATATACCATGCGTGTCTTTCTGGATCTGGGTTACCTCACTCAGAATGGTCTTTTCTAGTTCCATCCATTTGCCTACAAATGTCAAGATTTCCTTGTTTTTGGTAGCTGGAAAGTATTCCATTGTGTAAATGTACCACAGTTTCTTTGTCCATTCTTCAGTTGAGGGACATCTAGGTTGTTTCCAGATTCTGGCTATTATGAATAAAGCTGCTATAAACATGGCTGAGCAAATGTCTTTGTTGTATGGTGGAGCATCTTTTGGGTGTATGCCCAGGAGTGGTATTTCTGGGTCTTGAGGTAGAACTATTCCCAATTTTCTGAGAAAGTACCAGATTGATTTCCAAAGTGGATATACAAGTTTCCACTCCCACCATCAGTGAAGGAGTGTTCCCCTTTCTCCTCATACTTGCTAGCATGTGCTGTCACTTGAGTTTTTGGTGTGAAGTGTAAGATGGAATCTCCGAGTCATTTTGTTTTGCTCAGTGTCCTGATAACTAAGGACATTGAGCAGTTCTTTAAGTGTTTCTCAGCCACTCGACATTCCTCTGTTGAGAATTCTCTGTTTAGCTCTATACTCCATTTTTAAATTGGGTTATTTGGTTTGTTGGTTGTGGCATAAAGACTGGAAAAGCTGATGGTGTCTGTGCAGCCCTAGAGAATTCCTCGGTTGGAACACTTGTCTCCAAAGCTCTTTTGGCCTGTTTACTTTCTTGTTCTTCTAGAACCCTTTTGGCCTCTCAGGCTTTTCTTTTTTTTTTTTCACCCCTTTTTGCATGTTGGTGCTCTGAACACCTGGTGAGTGGAGCAGGGTGAGGTAGAAAGAACAGAGAACTCCCGTTTTTAGTTATTACCGAATCTGAACACTTTTTTTTTCATTTATCAGTAATGTTCTCAAGAGCTTTTGTCTCTACCTGTAAAGAATCTTGTTGCATCAACAACTCTGAAATCTTTTTTAGAACTATAGAATTTAGTGACACTTTCATTTTTTATATCTCAGCATTTAAAAAAAAATCTTTTTGAATATATAGTACAGTAAAAAGACAAAGCAAAGAAAAGAAAAAGAAAAAGAAAGAAAGAAAGAAAGAAAAGAAAAGAAAAATTCCCTCTGGGTATAAAGGAAACAAGAGCCTTGTAACAGAAGCTGTCATTTTGTTGACACCCTGAAAGAGTATCTTTATAGCTTTAAATCTGTATTTTTCTCTATAGCATTAGAAGTTAAGTTACTCATTATGTCCCATGTTGGGCACCACCTATAGGCTTTGAACTTTTCCAAACCTGCTTTATTTGGGGTTCTTTAATGCTTACACCTCCCTTCCATCCTACCCGGAGCAGTAGCTGGAGGCCGGATCCTCGAAGCCTTCTCTGGAGCAGTTCTCTCGAGGAGCGTCTTGAAATGGAGTGATGAACAGCCATGACCAAAAAAGCCCCGTGTCTTCTTTTGGGCATGTGTGTGTGTGTGTGTGTGTGTGTGTGTGTGTGTGTGTGTGTGTGTATCCTCTCAGAGTCCATACAGTTGGCAAAGACCATGCTCCCACAAGAGGCAGTTCCTCTTCCAGTGGACAAAGACTACCTGTTCTCCCACAAGTCTGTTTTCAGCAGAAAAACACCGCACACCCTCACACAAGTCTGTTTCACACCACACACTTGGGATCAAATAAAAAACATGTTTACACCCACTACAGTTGGTATTTAATTTCTTAAGTTCTTTATATATTTTGGATATTAGCCCTTTGTCAGATGTAGGGTTGTTGAAGCTGTTTTCCCAGTCTGTAGGCTGTCATTATTTTTTGTTGTTGTTGTTGACAGTGTCCTTTGCCTTACAGAAGCTTTTCAGTTTCATGAGGTCCCATTTATTAATTGTTGACATTAGTGCCTGAGCTATTGGTATTCTGTTCAGGAAGTTGTCTCCTGTGCCGATGAGTTCAAGGCTCTTCTGTTGTCTCTGCTCCTTAACAATTAGGTTTTATTGTGAATTCATTAAACAAAAGTATCTTCCTTACAACTCAACTACTCTAAGCAAGAAGGAAAGGAGGTTAAAATGAACAAGAATAAACCTTCTGGGTCTCAGTTCCACGGAATGAGTCTCTAGGCATCTGCCTGTAAGCAGATCCTCTCCCTGACTGAAGCAATCCGCCCCTCATGGTTAGAGCCTGCAGTCCTCTCTCTAGGTCTCTCTCAGTCTCCTTCTTCTGCTGGTCTACCACCCCATCTTCTCCCAAGTTTTTTTCCTCCTATCAGTGGTCGATTTGCAATACAATAGCCCGACTGGAATCCCCTGCCTCCTCTCAGTCCATCACAATGTTTATCTCAGTGGGGTATCAGTAGTGTCTCAGAAAAGCCTGCCAAGACTGCTTTCACTAGGGACCAAGTCACATTCCTTCTAGGGGCAAAGCCCACCAAGACTGCTTTCATCTCTTTAAACCACTTGGACTTGAGTCTTGTCGAGGGTGATAAATATGGGTCCATTTGCATTTTTCTATATGTAGACATCCAGTTAGACCTGGTTATTGTTTTCAAGTTAATATCCATTGTTAGAGTACATATTTTGTAGGACACAAAATTCATATGAATTGAATTATTTTCCTTTTTTTTTTCTTGTTTACGGGCCAGAAATGCTCTTTTTGGTAACTGTTTCATGTATTCATGCCAAAAAATGTATACTTTGCTGCTTTGGGAAGTTCTGTAAGGTTTGATTAGGTTGGTTCACCTGCAGTTTCTCCATGCCTCCTGTACCCCCAGCTGCCCTTCTTCCTGCTTGTGTTTATCCTGAGGTAAGAGTAATAGTGTCTCCATGTGAAATTGAGATTAAGCTGTTCTCCCTACCCTTTAAGTTTTTGGTTTGGAATATTTTGATTTTTTGTTATTAGGTAAATGCATATTTAAGAGTGTTGTGTCTTAGTGAATTGTTCTCGTCATTGTGCTAAACCCCCTTGACCCGGAACAACAGTCCTGTTTCTTGTCCAACAGCCTCACTTTTCAATGTTTTGGGAAAGCTTTTTCTTTGTTCTAGAGTTTTTATTAGTAATTTAAGAATTTTGTATGTGTCTTGATTATATTCACTCTTTTCCTCAACACTTCTCAGATCTACCCCTCTTCCTTACCCACCCAACTTGATGTCCTTTAAAAAACTAAGCTCTTCCAAACCAATTTGTGTTGTGCAAATATTCTCAGATGTGTAGTCTTCCACTGGAGTATAGTCAACTTATCAGAGGCAGCGCTCTTAGAAAAAAAATAACTGTCTGCCTTCCAGCAGCTAACAGTTGCCAGTAGCTCCAGGGATAAAGATAGGATTGTGTGCCCAACTTCCCTCTTCATGCTAAGATTTAGTCTGACTTTGGCTGGCATGGGCTTTATGCACGCTGTTGGTACCACTGTGAATTCATATGTGTAAATCCCTCGCTGTAACCTGAGGATAATACTTCCTTTTAGCCATCTCCTGTCTGGGGCTCATACACTTCTTTTGTCCTCTTTTCCATGAGGAACCCTGAACCTTGAAAGTGGGATATATATACATGTCAGGAATCTCTTAATCTTTGTATCATGTCCAATTGTAGGTCTCTGTGTTAGTCATCATCTACTGCAAATAGAAGCATCTCAAGTGAGGGTAGACAGATTCATTAATCTGTGGGTATAATGACAAGTCATTAGGAACAACCTTAACGCTATGTCCTTTTAGCATCACAGTAGTGGGAGGTGCTCCCTTAGGTCATGTGACTTGTCTAGCTATAGGTTCTAGAGACCAATAATGGCACGAGGCTCAGTGCTCCATCTTGTGGAGCAGGAAATTAAATCAAATAGTAAAGTGGTTGGTTACTGCCATGATGTTCACACTACTATTGCACCTAGTGGGCATGTCTTTATAGACTAGGCATTATTATTGCTCACAGGGTTCATGGCTGGGCATGACTGATGATCAGTTACTTTTCTACTAGCTTACATAACACCTTCTAGCAGCATAATAGTAATGGGTTCTTCCTTGCGTCTAGGACCTATCTAGCCATAGGTTACTTCTCTTTTACTGCATTTTGGGGGTTTATTTAGTAGTTATAATGATTCATTATATCTCTTATTATCTTATTTTTAGATACTTTAATTTTTAATATCTTTATTACAAACTATCTGAAGTTGTAGTATACCAACTCTAAGTATACATACTCATTGAGAAACAAGGTAACATCTCAGTTTTGTACTGAACCTTCTGGAACACTATCTCTGTGGCCCTAGCCCACAACTCTTCCTTGAGGAGACAGATGGCATGTGTGATTTTGCTACCTCAGCTCAACAAGGTAGAGTGGGGAAGCTAAGTATGTGCCCTGCCTGCTATCTCCTCTCTGGTGTAAATTAGGTCAAATACACCTTTTCACTTAGGGTTGCTTCTTGCCTTCCAACTGTGTGACTTGAGGCAGGCCTCTTCGACTCTGGGTTTCAATTTCTTGACTACCAGTCAATGATTCCCAGGATTTTTGAGTCTCTAAGCATCTGCTTGTGCATTTTCTCATAAAAAGGCAATGAAATGGCAATCTCTATAACACGGGTTAGGAGAAATGGTCTATGCTGAAGTCATGATCAGACCTGGGATGAATGAAGCCACTGCTGAGCTTCTGTAGTTTTCAAGTTGGCTCACAGGCTTTGTTCCCAGCTGCGACAGCTCAGACTTTACATAGATCAGTTTGACGGCTTCCCCTCAAGGGAAGGTGAAGGAGAAAGTTTTATGGGGAAAATTCACCCAGGAATTAGAGCTATGGAAGAAACCTAGTGAGATTCTGTCTCAAAATAAATAATAAAAATGCTGGGGCTGTAGTTGAATGGTGGAATTCTTGTCTCACAAGTGTGAGGTCTTAAGTTCAATCACTAGTATAGGGGGAAAAAAGAAGAAAAATAAAAAGGAAAAGGGAAGAAATCAGAAACCAGAATCTCTGGTTGTCAGGGACCAGGAAATGGCGTTTAAGTTGGTGAGAGCGTTGAGTAGTAACAGGGGTGTTCTACTTCGTGATTGTGGGAGTTGTAACTTGTATGTACACATTTGTTAAAAACTCATTGAACTTTATTTGAACGTGAGTTTAATATGGGGAGGAATAAGTAACACCAAGGACTCTTTGAAAAAGTAATACAAAAGCTAGGATCAGAGGCTTCCTAAAATGTATACATATAAGTATATAAGGTTGTTTAAATGGAGTTACACTATAATGTAGTGACAGGACAACAAATAAGCCTAGTTGGCAGTTGCTAGCCAGTGAGATCTCGTAGATCCCAAACTCTACAAACTATTGTTACTGAACTTGGTTATTCTCCAAGACTGAATGGAAGACCCTGGTGCTGAAGACATTCCATGTTTGAACCATGAGCATGGAGAAATCAAGTTGGCACTTGAGTAACCTAGAAGTCTCATCTATACTTGCTAGCTACATAGTGCCAGAAGGTCCTATGCATTCTATCAGAAGATAAAACCAATCATCAGTCTGACCCAGATGTGAACCCTGAAGCTATGGTAATGGTTGATATGTCAAAATTTGCTCACTGATGCAATTGAGTTGTCCAAACAGCATAGAACTTTATTGTTGGACTTACGTATTATTCCACAAGATACCCATACTTAACACTATTGTTGGGTCAAGAATCTGTGGCTAGACAGGTCACAGACACTAAAGAAGAACCACTAGCATCATTCTAAGTGGACATGGTATTAACTCAATTCCTCAATGATTTAATATTGTATTCATAGACTATTACCTCTCAACTTTCCTCAGAAAAGCTTCTATTTGTAGTGGATGGTAATTAACACAAAGACCTACAACTAGCCAAGGGGCAGAAAATAAGAGACTGTGGCATGCTCAGGCCCAAATGGGACAGCCACCATGCCTGCTCCTCCCATGGCTCAGAGGTTAAGAACCAGAGAAGGTGAATGAAGATAGCAGTTATTGGTTTTTGGCAATTAATAGCTGCTGGAAGAGTTTTCTCTCGGAGTGTTGCCTCTGATAGGCCAGTCACATCCCATAGAAGGCCACACATTTATGAATATATGGGCAGCACCAATTGAGCATCTCCATTATACTCCTCCCAAGGTTCAGGGATCGTCACTGAAGAGAGAGTGAAGACTGGTAGAGACAGGTGGAAAAAAAAGAGGAGTAAGTTAGCTAGATGGGGAAAGGGTGTGGATAAGGGAGCAGTCGTGGGAGAGGTGAATATGGCCAAATTGCATTGTATATAATTCTCAAGGAGCTCATGAAAATGAAACAAAAATTCTTAAGGAATTAATAGAAATATTTAAAAAATTGTATTTCTTTAAAAACCTTCCATCATGATACTGTTTTGTTGATAAAATGATGATCTTCCAAGTCTTGGTGGTTGTCTTTTAATTTTGAAGAGTTGAGAAAAGAACATGACAACTGATAGCTTGTCGGAGGGTGGGAGGGTGCGAGAGGCTACGTGTAAGTATGGTAAAAACACCATGGGAATCCTGGGAAAGTCAGCAAGAAATGGCGAGTGTGTTGGATGACTCTCTCTCTCTCTCTCTCTCTCTCTCTCTCTCTCTCTCTCTCTCTCTCTCCCTCCCTCCCCCCTCCATGCCTAAGAAAAGCATATAGTGTCGTTTTGAACTTTCATTGGCAAATTTATCTAAATAGATTTTAAAATCTATTGAACATTCTGAGTGTGATTTTTTTCAATCAGCACTATGGTTTTTTGTTTTGTTTTGTTTTGTTTTTTAGATTGTAATATAATTATTCCTGTCCATGTTGGCATGTCTACTGTGCTGTTCTTTTCAGCTCATGTTTGGGAAGCCATGTTGGTGAGACTTTGTGGATGTAGCTTTTGCTATTACTAGGAGGCACAATCTCACAGAAAACTCTCTAATCTTCTGGCTCTTAGAAGCTTTCTGACCCCTTTTATGCAATGGTCCCGAGCTTTAGGTTCAGAAGTGTTCTCATGTCCACAGATACTGTCTTCACCCATTATCAAGGAAACTTCCCTTTGTGACAGACAGAGACCACTACAGAAAACCACCATCAATCAAAGTGCCGAGCTGTGGAATCCAGGCTCTACAACTTACCTTTTTGTTTGTTGACATTTATCTGAGTTTAGGTAACTTTTCTTATCATTGTCTAAATTCTCATCCTACTAATATGCTACAATTTATTTTTAACTTTCTATTTTTGTCACTATTCAATGAGATCATGTTCATTAATGTTTCAAGATTTCTTTTATCTATGGCTAACTAATGGTACTGGATTATATGGCCAGATTGTGTGTGTGTGTGTGTGTGTGTGTGTGTGTGTGTGTGTGTGTGTGTGTGTGTGTGTGTGTGTGTGTTTCTCCCCAACAACCTAAGTATATCCCAAGGCTACTCAAAGATTCTGATGTTTACCTCTTCCCTTCTATTTAGTTCCATTAAGAGTCCTTGCTCTGGAACATGGGTTGGCAAATGTTTTTCTATGAAAGGTCACAGGTCAATATTTCAGGCTCTGCCTGCCAAGGAGCACAGTGATGAATATTATGTAGGTGCTTATCGTGACCACTTAAAATGTGTGACAGTAATGTATTTTGGTTCATTTTTTTCTGTTCCTATAACTGAGTATCACGGAACAAATTAATCATAATGATAAGGAGCATCCTGGGGTTCTGGGCCTGGAAACCCTGAGAGCAAGCCACTAGGTCCCTTTGACATTTGGTAAGAGCTTGTTGCCCTGTAACATGGCAGAGGCGATGACAAGGACGCTACATAAAGCTTCTCCTTTTTTATGAAGCCACCAGTAGCACCATGGGGACTCTCACAGCCTCATCCAACCTAATGTGTTTTCCAAAGCCTCCGTTGCTCCTACACCATGGACACCCGTAGTCTTGCAGGGTTAAGTCCCTGTATGTGAGCTTTGGGACAGATTCAAGCCTTCTCCCCAGTATTAGCTTTCTCAGGGTGCAAAGGTAGAAGCTTTGTAGTTTACTTATCCTTTTTTCTAGTATGTATTTAATATGTAATAGCTAAATCAACACACACACATACCAGTCCATCCACACAGTGCTTTTGGCTTAAGGAATTGGATCGTTAGATATACTTTTGACATAACAAGGCTAGGGTACCCCATAGTCCACTTCATGTAATGCTCCCTATGACCCCTCTTTTTCCTGTCAGTGGGTGATATGGTCCTTCTTTGGTGAATGTGCATATGGCATTTGTGTCCCCATCAGACGTTTGCAGGGTCCTGTCTTCCACACGTCTCTATAATGCACTCTTAGGACGAATGTGAAACGTGCATTGAGCATGGTTCCTCTAGGACAGAGGCTGGTGCGGGTGCTGAGGCACAAAGAGAGAGGGAAACAAACAAAAAAAGGGTGTTTTTTTTATTTTATGGGAAAACATGAAATCAGGGATTTTCAAGGATTGTGAAGAATTGGCTTCATCTTTCTAAGGATGGGGTCAGGGTGAGCTATAGGCAAGGCTGATATGGCAGAAAGATCCCATGCCACACAGATTCCTAAGACAACAGAGACGGGTAGAATCGAAAACTATGTGGAAAAAGTCAAAGACTTGGTAGGTAAAAAGTTTTCCGCTAACCCCTGGTCCCAGAATGCTGTGTTCTGCTCAGTTCCACCCTTCTAACAGGATTGCACTTATGATTCCTACGGCACTCGACGTTTGATCTTTATCATTTCTGGGTGAATGTCTTTCTCCAGTCACTCAGAAGGTACCTGCTGAGTGGTGGCTAGCTTGGAGGACCGTTAGTGTTTCATGGGTATGGGGACAACTGTTTAGGGATGATTTGTTACATCAAAGTGTGTGTGTGTGTGTGTGTGTCTGTGTGTGTGTGTGTGTCTGTGTGTGTGTGTGTGTCTGTGTGTGTGTCTGTGTGTGTGTGTGTGTCTGTGTGTGTGTGTCTGTGTGTGTGTGTGTCTGTGTGTGTGTGTGTGTCTGTGTGTGTGTCTGTGTGTGTGTGTGTGTGTGTGTGTGTGTGTGTGTCTGTGTGTGTGTGTGTGTGTGTGTCTGTGTGTGTGTGTCTGTGTGTCTGTGTATATGTGGATGTACCTCTGTCTGCCTGCCTGCCTGTCTGTCTGTCTGCCTGTCTCTGTGTCTATGTATATGTATGTATGGATGGATTGATAAAGAAACTCTCCTTTTTAAAGACTGTCATATTTGCATAGAGAGTGCTCTTCCAGAGCTCGGTGTCCACTCACATCTCCCCATCTCACCACTGTGGATGAGGCCAACTCTCACAGCCACTGTCTTCACTGACTCTTGCTGTTCACTTACCTGGATTATGAGATTCTGCCTTGTACTTCTCTCTGGGAAGCACACTTCCTGCTCCCCTCAGCCTCGGATGGGACAGAAAGCAGGCATGATGTAAAGAAAGAGTCTCAAGTCACCCGATTTCTTTCGACCTAGTGTCCCCTGAGCTGCTTCTTCAGGAGTCCTGAGACTTATCCCATGGCTGCAGCTGTTCGAGTTGTTTTAAGTCAGGCTTCCTTTCTAGAGGTTTCTTGTCTGCCAACTACCTTTGTGTTTGTGATTTTGTGACTGTGGTGTTTCACTGGTAGAGCAAGGAGTCAGGTGTGGGCTCTCTCTGCTAGTTTTCTAACCTATTGATTCAAATATTATTTTTATCTTTTACCTAAAGCAAATGACTCAGGAATGAAATCCCATGATGCCCTGGAGTTCAGACCCCGCCCCCCCCTTTTTTTTTGCTACCCACTTATAAAAGGCTCAGTTAAACTATTGTACTGTTCCTAATGTCTTCAGTATGGTTCTTGGATAAGAGTGTTCATGCCCTGCAGAGATGGAGGGTGGGGGTGAGAGGTAGAATCCTCTGTGTAAACAAAGCTTACTACTGAGCTAATTAACCATCTACATGTTTAAATATTTAAGTTCTAGCCTCAGCAGAGAAGAGAGTGTGTTATGAGATGTTGGTGACCTCCCATGTTATTGCCATCTGTGTAACATGGTGCTCATTGAAAGATGTTTTATTCCCCTCTGACCTTTGATGATGCTCCCTGAGCTAGAAGCCCCCTCCCACTCTTTTTAGATGTGTCTTCATAAAGGCTTTCTGTCACTCTTATGTGCCTCATCTTTGTCCCTGTAGGCCTCTACACTTCTCCGTCATAGGACTTGTCCCATTGGGCTGCAATTGCTTTGTGCTGACCGAGGTCCTCTAATAGATCAGGAATAGCTGCTTTATTGCTGTGCTTACAAGCTGGAGCCATGTCTGGAGCAGGCTGAATGGAGCTAAAACAGCCAAAGGCAAATAGCCTCAATGAGCATCCTTCCAGAGGGAGCCAGATCAGAAAACAAGAAAGATCCTCAAGCCAGAGAGACCATGAAGGAAGAGTGAAGAGAGATGGTAGGAAAGAGTGGAGGAAAGAGCGGAGGAGTGGCTGAGTTCCAGATGCCGACTGCTAACCACTCCAGGGCGTCCCGTCCCTCACCGCCTGCTACATGAGAACAAAGAAGAATAGGTAGGGGTTTCAGGGCACTGGTAAAGGACAAAGCATGGGTACCAGGGATGAGGCGGACCCTTCTAGTGGCTCTAGAGGCTCACTATAGGCTACTCGCCCTTAAGAATACTAATTCAGGAGATATATCAAACTCAGAATTTGTGAGATGCTGGACACCAGGTAGCAAGGCTAATCCAGAGATTGGGATGTGACATGCAGGAGCCAGACCCCTCTATTAGAAAGTAAGAGGTTCTCAGGGTTTTATATAGAGAAAAAAAAAAGATCAAACCTTTTTATGAGGTTTAGTTGCCCCCCAAAAAGATTCAGTGAGCAGGATTTCAAGGAAAGCGCTTTACGTTGAGAGGTAAAAACACAGCTGTAGGGAAGTGGGAGTGAGGCTGGAAGGAAGACAGACCACTAGGGATCAGGAAATGAGTCTCCACTGTGGGCACCTGGAGCTTTGTTCTGCTGGGGCCTCTGGCAGCCCGTGTGGTGAGGGAGGGATCATCCCACCAGCCATTGTGGAGAGTGTTCTCAGAGACATTGACGTCTTCTCTTTTGTGCGGAGCGAGCGAAGTGGCTCTAGCTCTAATATCAGTCTCCAGGCAGAGAAGTGGGATTTCTAGAACAGGGTGTTGGTGCCGTATGTGGACAAGCCTGGGGAGCCAGGGACCAAGGCAACTGCTAAAAGCTTTGGCATAAAGACTCGTTTCTTGGAGCACCCAGCAGGGCCAGCTTTATGAGTGGGTTCACAGTGTGTCCATGAGGCTGCCTGTATACCTCTCACTAATCTGAACAGAGTGTGCCTGATTTTTCCAGGATTCTCACTGAAATTTTATTTTTGTCTTCAGTAGAGAGCCATTTGATTTCTCTGAAATCCCATTTTCTTCAGGACCTGCTAAGTAGAAGCCTCTTAAGGAGATTGGCCAAACAGATTGCCTAAAATCCAGTTTGGGAGCTTGAGAGATCTGGTTTTGTTTTTCTACAGGATACAGTTTGACCAGCACCATTTGTTGGAGATATTTTATTCCTCAGTGTGTGTTGTTATCTTCTTCCTAAAATATCTGGTGTCTGTAGGGCTATGGGTTTATTTGTAGGTCCTCAATGCTATTCCATTGGTCAATGTGTCTATTTATATGCCTGTACCAAGCTCTGTAGTACATCTTGAAATCTGGGCTGTTGATACCTCCAGAAGTTTTTTTTTTAATTACTCAGAATTGGTTTGAGCCATATTAAGCCATTTATACTTTCATATAAAATGTAAGATTATGTTCATCAACTGATGGGTGAATAATAAAATTAGATAGACTTAAATAGTGGAATTTTATTCAGATGTTAGAGAAAACCAAAGTTATGAACTTCTCTGGTAAATGGAACCGAAAACAGTCCTCCTTAGTAAAGTAACTCGGACACAGGAAGACAAACGTCACACTTTTTCTTTCATTTGTGGGTGCTTGCTTTGAATCTTTAGGTACCTGTACTTTACTTGGAATGCTCATAGAGGTCAGAAAGCTACTAAGGGGCCATAGTAGAGCAGGGTGGCTTTCAAGGGAGTGGAGACAAAATACAGTGCTATACAGGGAGAAGGGGAAGAACGGAACAGGAAGGATTAAATGGGGTATGGGAGGGCAGGAGAAGGAGAAGAATTAGCACTAGAGACCATTTGAAAAGGTCATATGGAAATTCATTATTATAGAAGCTTCCAAAATATTCATATTTTATTCATATATTCATATATAAAGAATCCAACAGGAGTTGCCTTATCATAGGGAGACAATACCCACACTAAACACACAGGCTACAAATATAAAGCCCAGTGCCAGAAATCGGTTACCTCCTTTGGAGTTGTTGGGCAGTAGAGTTCCATAGACCATCAAACATAACAGGCTATTATTGCCAGTTATGTTACTTACCAGGCCTTAATGGTAAGACCGTATTGCTGAAGACACCACATGCTTAGGTCATAGAACATGGGAAGATTCATCTGGTATTCACCTGTAAGCTTCATTCCTACCTGATATACATAATGCTAAAAGTTTCTGTGTACACTATTGGAGAAGAAAAGAAATCATCCATCTTACCCAGCTGTGAATTCAGAGAGAGAGAGAGAGAGAGACAGACAGACAGACAGACAGACAGACAGACAGACAATAACGACTGTCTTGACAATATATGCATCTTGGTGCAATAGTGGCACAAATGTTATAGGATCAACCAACTAGTTTTAAAAATTGGACTCTAGGCCATCTCCCCCAAACAAAACATACCTAGTACTATTACTGGGGCCAAGAACCTGTGGCTAGAAATTCGTAGGCCCTAGGGGGTTACCTACCACTATTATTCTGCTAAGTAGACATACGATTAAACCCAACCCCTAATAACTTATTGTTATATCTGTAGGTTAGTAATCTCTCAGTCCTCATCAAAGAAACTTCTTTTGTGAAGTAGATGGTAAGTAACACAGACCCACATCAGGCCAATGTATAGCAAGCAAGAGATGGTGGAGTGCTTTGCCCTAAGTGGGACATCTATGTCACACCCCTTCTCCATAGGTTCAAGGCTCATCATGGAAGGAGAAGAAACTATCAGAGCCAGATATGGTGGATGACCTCAATGAAACTGTTTTTTTGGACACAATAGGGAAATTGCACATATGAACTCATAGGTTTTTTTTTTTTTTTTTTTTTTTTTTTTTTTTTTTTTTGGTCAATTTAGCACAAACTAGAGTCACTTAGAGAGATCTTCAGTTGAGAAATTGCCTGCAAGGGATTGGCCTGTGAGAACACCCTTGGCGCAGCATCTTATCAATTGCTAATTGATGTAGGAGGGTCTAGCCCTGTATGGGTTGCCATTCCTAGCTAGGTGGGTCTGGACTGGATAAGAAAAGTATCTGAGCAAACCAGAGAAAGCAACCCAGTAAACAGCATTTTTCTGTGGTCTCTGCTTTAGTTCCTGCCTCTAGATTCCTGCCTTGAGCTCCTGTTATGACTTTCCTTAGTGAGAAACTACAACCTGGAAGAGTAACATTAAACAAGCCCCTTTCTTCCTAAGTTGATTGTTGGCAGTGTTTGTCACAGCAACAGAAAACAGACGAACACAAGCAGCAGCTGAGACCAGATGCACAAAACCTGCACACACTCAAGCCACAGAAAATCCCATATGGAGAGGAGGTGTTGGGACTAAGTCCCACTTTATTTAATTAGATATTAGCAATTGATAGTTTCTGGAAGAGGGATAGTCACTTTTATTTAAGGGTGTGGTCTGAGATAGATCAACCATGCTTCAGTAGATGGCTATGCACCTAGGAGAATGTGGACAGAATAAATTAGACTTTATTCTTTTGTCTTTTTTTTTTTTTTAAGAGGCCACACAGATATCAAGATATCATCTGTCTCTTGAATTAACCTGAAAGTGCCACACTCTGGAGCAGGCTTTGACTTTGGAACCACTGTTGGGGACTGAACAGGAGGCCATCCCTTATACACTGTGTTCCCTCAGCAGGCCCACACTGGGCCATATGATGACATTTTTGGGAGAGGCAGTAGGATCTTATAGTGATGAAAGCAAGCACATCACTAGGTCTTAGGCCTTCCCACATAGTCAAACATGCCAGGAGAAGCCTGACGTCTATAAAGTCTTGTACCTTTATCAGGTGCTACCCAATAAATGACTTTAGATATCCATGACTCCATCTGCCAAAAGAATAGATCTCCAGTGCTCTTAAAACACACACACACACACACACACACACACACACACACACACACACACACACTATATATATATATGAAGCAATGCCATTTTAGTTTGTTGATAGTATTTATTAGTTCACTGTGAATATGAAAATATCATGAGCATCTGAACAAAAACACTCCAAAAACCTAATGACTTAAAACAGTCATTTATTTACATTTGTTTAGCTCCAAATTTTCTGGTTCAATTGGAGTGTTTTCTCCAGAGTGTGTCAGCTCCTAAGACTGCCAAATTCTGGCTTGCCTAGGCTACATCCATTCCATATAGATGATCATTGGTTGGAATGAACCATGTGACAGACAGGACCACATGCTTCTGACCAGCATAGACTCATTAACATGGAGGCTCAGAAGGCCAGCACTCCATCAGTCTCTGTGTGTGACACTTGCTGATACCCTATGGGTTAAAGCAGTCACATAGGTAAGCCTGGATAAATGTGAGGTGGGACCACCCAAAGATGCAGACACAGAGAGCTGTGAACAAACTGGACAGAGTGTCGTGCAACTCTGCACTACTATGTAGATAATTTAGAAACCTCTAGTTTTAATGGCTCCTCGGAGTAATCCCCACATAGCTACTTTGTAGCACCAGTAACACTGCCATGAGATAGGCACTCAAAAGCCCACAGAGCCAGGGAGTTAACATAAATGAATGAAGCTGTAAAGTGATAGGGAACGCTTGGAAGGAATTCAGGCTCCAGTTTCTCAACATATTTTTCGTTCATCTTCTTTTGGTAATAAGAAACCTATTGATTACGTAAAGAAGGGCTGAGGAAATTATCAATGGTAGAGAGCACTTGACCATGAGACCATAAGTTTAAACTCCACTACCACAGATCAAAGCACTCGTAGATTGGCTAAGTTATAATGACAAGAGGCCTCTGCCCCCAACCCCCCCGCCACTTCTTACATCTTCCCAGAGCACACTGCTGTGCCTAGCTTTTTATGCAGGCTCTGGGATCTAAAATCAGGTCTCCATGCTTGTGCAGCAATCACTGTACTAACTGAGCCATGTCCTCAGTCTGAAAGAAGTTTCTTTTGGCTCATTATTGTGGCCTAGGGTCAAAGGGCTGCATCTGGTGATGGTCTTGACAGAGTTCTGAGGAGGGAGAGAGCATCACATGTCTAGAATCAGGAAGCATGCATCTCTCTCTCTCTCTCTCTCTCTCTCTCTCTCTCTCTCTCTGTGTATTCACATGGACAGATGTCCATATGAGAGAAATATAATCTTTCTTTTCATTAAGCTACCAGTAGTCAGTCGTAGGGACTCAGTCCTGATGATTTTATTTCATTGTGCTCATCTTGAAAAGTCTCAATCCTGAACACCATAGTCGAAATAACGTTCTTCCTTCTTGGTCTCTTACCACGGGGATTAAGGGCCAGCATGGTTTTCTTAGGGGATAATTCATGTTCAAGTCTTACTCACATATTGCCCCTGTGTCTGAGTGGCATGCAGCCTTAAAACAGGCTTTGCTCAGCTGACTACTATGACTCCTTCCTGAACTATAAGATTGACAAGTAGTCCTGGAATGGGGACCCGCGCCGCTCTGAAGAACGCGTTTTATTGCTCCACGCTCTGTATCCACCAGTGCTAACGCAGTCCAACCTGCACGTGGGAGGCTCCTTCGCTTCAAGCTCTGAATCCATCCCACGAGCATCTCTCCTGACTCAAACCCCCCCCCCCCATGCTCTCCTTCCTCCCTTCCATCTGTCACCATCCACACAGGTTGTCCCTGCTTATTGCTTTTCCGTCTGTCCCATGAAAACAAAAGCTCCATGAACGTTTGCCTTTTTCTGGAACTCCAGTGACCTGTTGGGCATGTAATGACTGCTTCCTCAGTGAATGCCACTCCCTATAGTTTTTCTTGATCATTGAAGTCAGTGTGGTACGAGGAATGACATCAGCAGGGCCGCCAGCATCTCTGTCAGCTTCCTGTGCTTACAGAAGCTGTGCTGACAGAATGGAGCTTCCTCCCATGGTCTGCTCTCTTTCCCTCATTCTATTTGTATTGCTAGAACTTTCTTTTGAGCAATCTCATGGATCTACACAATTTTGTCACTTGGGGGATGAAGCCAGAAGACTGGAATGCACATTTAAAGTTTAGAAAATTTTGGGGGAGACCTTTGTTCAGGGGCACCCCTCCCCACTGACTCTAGAACACGAAGCACTGAGACTAGAAAGACATGGGTTTTGGTCCATGTCAGGTTAGAGAGAGGAAAGCTGTGTGTGGTCATGTGAGCTAGGCAGCCCAACGCATCACAGGACTTCTTACCCGAAGGTATTTTAATTCGTTTTCTCACATCTTACAGGTAAGGAAGTAGGGCCGCAGAGAAAGCCACTCACTGCCCAGGACCCAGTGTACAATCCCACCTCTCCACTGACACTAGGCTGAGGTCCCACCGAACATTCTATTCTGTTTTCATTTCAAAGGCAAGAGCAAAGCTTTTTTGTTAAAAAAAAAACAAAAAAAAAAAAACAAAAAAAAAAAAACTAAAGTGTAACTTAGCAACTCCTGAAATATAGCATACACAAGTCCAAAAACACCTGGAAAAAAAAAAAAAAGAGGAAAGAATTTAAAATGTATAAAAAGACACAAAGGCTACTGGATGGCTAGGATTCAAACTATTCACAAGAGTGCCAGGGCCTCCCAGGTAGCCCTTTGATAAGCTATTTTAAAATATAAGCCAGGGGAACAAAATGTCTCGACTTGACACCCCAATCAGAGAAGAAATTAAATTTAGTGTTTGTGTGTGTGTGTGTGTGTGTGTGTGTGTGTGTGTGTGTGTGTTGATGATTCTGTACCTTGATTTTGGCTCAGACAAACCTACCCAACTGCTTGTTTTCCATATCTCTGGAGAAAGTTGGGGACAGCCCAGGCTGTTTTAGATCATGGTTTACAGACTGGAGGCATGGAGTATCTCCAAGGGACCAGAGTTTGAGGCAGATGGACGCTGTTCCTGTTTAGAAACACGGGGCTTTTTGGATGAGAGTATTTCTCATAGAACATGAGTTTAGAGGTACTAACTCTTGGAGAAGTTACTGTCCTGGGTGGTTTCTTGATATGCTTCAAAACTCATCCAGGTGACTAACTGGGAACCACATAGCTCTCTCAGGCCAAGAGGCTGGTCTGCTCGACTCTGCCATGTCCAGATGGGGCTGGTAGGGCATGTCAGCCCTGGGACCTGCATCTTCAAAAGGCCCCATCTGGTGCTTCTTCAAATGAGCTATTCTGGCCTTCACCTGTGGTGCGATGCCAGGCAGACACAGTTGGCACCTGCCCATTACTCTGTAGTCTTCACCTTTTTTTTAAAAATCATATGCCATGGATTCAGTGTAAACGCTGCCGTTCTTTCCTTGATATGATTGTGGCTTTCACACAACAGGCCAGGCGAATCTTGGAGATCACTTGCAGATTCTTGTTCCTTGTATGGAGCCCTAGTTGACCACAGTATTAACTGACTTACTAACACATGCATATTTACACCCTCCTGCTCTCACTCTTAGTTTTCTGCTGTCTCGTTAGTGTGTGTGTGTGTGTGTGTGTGTGTGTGTGTGTGTGTGTGTGTGTGTGTGTATGGAGGATCGTCTTTTAAGTAAATTATTTGCTCTAAATCCTCATCTGTGTAGGCTTCTGAGGTACCAAATGCAAATGTCCTCAAGTCTCTCTGTTAGTGTGTGAACTCCCCGGGATCTATTTGATAAGACTGTTAATTTGCCCCTGGCGAATTGCTCTTCCCCAGAGAGGCAATTTCTCATGTATCCTGCATGGATAGATAACTCTGGTAGGCTTTGAATGTGAAAATGGCTGGCCACTTCATGGAGGGTGGCATGTAATTGATTTCTCTCCATTTTCAGTCGCCTGCAGTGGACTATCCTCACTGGAATTGAAGATTTGTAT